>NW_016690433.1:356212-503171 GCF_001604755.1 Lepidothrix coronata
ACCTCGAATTACCTAATCTACCTATCTAAGGTAGTTGGAGTGACCCCTGCCCTCGAAGGAATCTGTTTAAAGACAGAGTGTTTCAAATGAAAATTTTCTGACAGATCCAGAGGCCAGTTTTCCAAAAAACAACTTTAGCAAAAGCACTAACTAATCTTGAATAGGAGTTCTCTGAAAGTAACAGTTACTTTTTTCTGTCCTCTCAATGTGCAGTTATCCAGATGCGAAACAGGCTAGAAATTAGTCTATGCTTCATGAGATATAAGGCAATCACATGTGAAAACTGCTGACATGCACATTTTAAAGTAATAAAGGAAAACCATTATAGAACTACTTTAAATGTGAAATAACCACCTAGGTATTCATTACGAGAAAACACAGACTCATAAAACAGTGAAATGACTATTCTTTGGGATTCATTTTGCATACATCTTCTTGATTTCTGAGGAGGAAAACCATAAAAATCAAATAGAAATGCAAAACGAGGGTTTTGTAAAAAAGTAAATGAAAAACATTTCTTGAGTCCCTATGAAAGCACAGTGAAATTTGAGAAATATTTTCATCTGGCAAACACATACTCTTTTGTTGCTTCTAACAATAAATATATATATTGTAGTAGGTTACCAGCAAAGAATAGAATTTCTATTAGGTTCCTTTTTATTATTATTATTTTTTATTTAAGTTCTCTCTTTATAATTAAAAAGTAATGAATTCACATCCATATTTTCCAGTATTTATAACCTTATGGATGGCAGTTTTTCAGGTGTTGAGAAATCAGACGTGAGAAAGCCACTGTTTTTCAAGTGAGTCAGCCCTGACAATGGGCTAAAGTTTATAATTGATATGTATGAAGCAAAGTAATGAAATAGGATCCAAGAGCATTTTGAGTATTTTTCTAATTTCCTGGAGTCAGTCCTCTGGAACAAGAGCTTCACAGTTGATAGTACCTCAATGGGATATTTTTTTTGTCATTTCCATATTATCAATATGGTATTTTATTTTGCTGCCACTAAAGAGCAAAGCATTTTTTCTGTTCTGTTCTCTCTTGCTTTACCCACTGAGTTTATTTCATTTCATTTGCATAGGACAATCAGTCAAGGATATGGAATTTTTTTTGTCTAGCTATTCGTGATGAAACACTAAAGTCTTAAATACCACTGAAGGATAGGTTACTTTATTAACAGATCAGCTTCATATTTTCACAGTATTGCTTACTTGGTTTTTTTAGAATAAAAAAATTTTTAAGAAAACGTTGATTTATTGAAAATTAGTTATAGAAAGGCTTTATATGCTCACTCAGCTTGACTCCTTATCCCAGCCTTGGTCCTGGGATGTAGCCCTGAAGTTCTACTGAGTCCAATAACTTGTGATTTGATTCATGCAATCATTCCCTTTGAGTGAATGATCCATCAGAGTCTAGACAGAATAAACACTGAAGTTCATGCATGAACTGATATTATGAGTACACAGAATACACCTATTTTCTTCAGTGACTAAAGAGATCCACTGTACTTTACATGATAACAAAACCCCAATATGCTTAAAATATTCTACTAATGTCCTACTTTTTGTTAGATTTTTGTTGTTTTTATAAAAAAACATTTCTTTGTAAAATCTTGTTTTCCGGTACTATATAATTTTTTGTCTTTATGAGAACAACATGTCTTTCTATATATATAAAATATTTTATGTAATTCCAATGAAAACAAACGACAAAGCAAAACAGAAAACAAAGCAATGATAGAAGAATATCTGAAAATTATTAAGAGTTATTTGTTAAGACTAAAGGACTGAAAAGAATCATATCATTCACTATCAAAATGTTTTATAGATAACTTCATCTTAAAATAAGATATTTTTACCAAAAGGTTAATGCCTTAACATTTAAAAATGTGAACTCTGCTCAAGTGATCTTAAAAACTCCTTTTTACAGCTTTGCATTCAGTAGTTCTTGCAATGTGAATGAAAAACAGGGTTCTTAGTCAGATTCAAGCTAAAAGGACACAGCTGCTTTGATGGGAAAGTTTCCAAAATAGCTTTTCAGTACTTCATCGGAACAACCATATTTAAACATGCAACTTTCCGGGTTGTTTGGGTGGACAAAGGCAAAACTTCCTTTTTTTCTTTTTTTTTCCAAATGTTAATGCAATTAATTAGGGAGGAAGGGTTGGGTCACTGTGATATTCATTTCAGGAATAAAAGTCCCACTGTCTTCAACCAAGCCAGGATTTAACTCCTTGAATTTTGCTTTTAATTTCTCAGTGGAGTAAATCAGTAGCTCATCGATAGAAAACAAGAAAATAACCAGGAAAACATGTGAAAAACTGCCACAAAACCCAAACCATCCAGTTTCAAATTATTTTCACCTGACCAAGAAATTCGGCTTTGTGAGATTTCATTAGTTCCAATTCTAATAAAAGTAGCATGATTTAAAAATTATTCTGAAAGCTAGAAATAATCAACTACAGTGGGAGTTTATGGTACAGATTCAGTTTCATTCCAAGAAAAATCTACATATTTGTATAAATTCACCTGTGTGACACAATAATTTCTCCACTCAAACCTATTCTTGCTTAAGTGATTTGTTAACAATTAGAGAACTGATTGTGGCTGTAGATTTTGGATAGATTAGATTGATAGGATAAGTGATAGAAAGTAATACAGTGAGAAAATACATTAAAAAAATTAAAAAAAAATATTAACCTCTATTTAAATGTTTCAATGTTGAGTGACTTGTTTTACTTCAGGGAAGACTCCGATGTATATCCAGTGGAAGGGAAAGCAAACTATCTTGGAGGCTCAATAGGCTAGACAGAAATCTAAATCCCTTCTGAATCTGAATTCCCAATAGGGTGTAGGATAAATCATTACTGTCTTGGTTTCAAATTTATGTAACAAAGACTAACAAATTAAGTCAATTTTTTTTCACTTAACAGGCTAGTGCTCAAGCCTAACACCTTTACATTCTGTTGACTTTAAATTCACTGGGTCTTCAGCTTTTCTTTGTATATATGCCTTTGAGGGCTCTTCTTTTCAAGGACTCTTGGCTGTTTTATTGTAATATGGACATAGCTCCAAAGGTAGTACTGACCCAAGAGTTTATTCTCAAGAACCCTATCAGAAGGATGCAGAAGAGTGGACTTCTGCTTAATCATCCAGTAAGTGTCTCTCTTTCTCGTTACTTCTCCCACAGATTAATATCTTTGAAAGTTATACGACATCCTAATTAGTTTTGATTTTTTCCCTTAAAGGAGCTTCAGTGTGTGTCCTTTAGACTGTGTCCTTGAGCCTTTGCTGTGTTGACAAAGAGAATGTAAGAAATAGAAGCATCCACATCTATAGAACAATTATGAGCCCAATAGCAAAAGTGTAGAGAAATTAATAGTCCTGATTTTTATTTTGCAACTTTAATAATGTTCTTTTAATGAGCTTTTTTCATGTAATTATCTTATGTAACAAACATATTGTATACCCCAGGTGCATACTCACAGAGCTGCTCTTTTGAATCCCATGATATTAAGCCCACATGTTCTTATATTTCCCTTGATCTAAATGGATACTAGGTACAGACACTAACTTTTTAACCTTATCAGCAGAGGAGATTTTGAATCCTGGCTTCCCTAGAGAGTCAGACTCAGAGTTTCAAACAGTTTCAAAGCTTTTCCCCATGTGACAGCTTTACGAGCACTCTGGGAATATACTCTTCCTCCATTTCAGAAGCACCTATTACTGGAAATACAAATATCTCTTGTTTGGAGCTCCTGTAATCAATCACATGTTTAACAGAGGAAAAATATGCATGTAGCTAGAAATTATAGACATTCGCTCTCATCTGCTTGTCTTGGATACCCCAATATTCCTAAATATGTTTTAGTCTTAGACCAGTGACTGGGTCCTTTTACATTTTTTTAAGTGTGTCTGTCTTTCACAAAACTAATCTCCTTGCTTCTTTGTTCAAATCTCCTCTCTTCCCACTCTGACACTCTCATAGCACCACTTCATTTTTTGCCCTTATAGTTTGGTCAGAAAAGCATAGCAGTAAGAAGGGATTATAATTCTGAAATTCTTTATTACACTAAGGATTTTCTCTCATTTTACTACTAGGAAAATCACTACTAGTAATCAATCATTGTGGTATACCATTTTCTTTTTCTACAGCCTTACATGTCTTATTGGAAAACTGTAATACTGGCATTCTATAGTTATCACGGGGAGAAAGCAGCTTGTTCTGATAAAATAGCAGAAAATCAGAATGGTCAATGTTTATTTATTCCTTGTTTTTGTGAAGCCCAAAACATTTGATATATAGTAGAAGCTGTTGATTTTGATGTCATAATTAGGCTAAGATTCAAGGCCAGAGAACATCTTGTTTCTGAACCTCTTTTCAGTGAACATCACTCATTTAGAGATGATTTTAATTTTGAGCAGCTTCAAGTAATATTGTTTCTGTCTTTAAGTTTAAATGCTATCCCTATGACAAGCTTTTCAGCGTATTTATCCATTGTTATTTCTTTAACAGGAATCAAAATACTATTGGAATTGGAAAACAAAAAGAGCAGTGAAAAATATAAATTAATACAGAAATTTATTTGTTAGGTTAACATAAGAAGATTTTGCAACAAGTTGTTGAGAAAAGCTACCAAATTTCCTTTATTTTTTTGCTATTTATCTCCTTATTTTGCCACCTACTTCTCTTTACTTTCCTTTGAAACTATTTATTTATTATGCTCTTTGCTTCAGCAGTCTTAGTTGGTTCACATAGTTTTGTCTCTTTATTCATGGGCTTAAGTAATCTATTTTTTTAGAGCTTTAAAAACACAGAAAATAAAGCTAATGATAGAAAGAAGTGAAGAAGCTCATATAAAATAACAGCCAGAATGAAACATGGCCTAGACATTCAACAGAAGAAGAATATTTTATTTTGGCAGCAATTGTGATGGGAGACAGGGATGAATTGCTCGATTCAAATAAAGTTTCCCTGTTTCTTTGCTTAAGTGCCAGATTTCAGCTTCCAGACTCTTTGCTAGTGTTTTGACTTCATTTTATAGATAATAGAGTTGGACTACTAATGATGGTCTAAGAGATAACATCCTGTACTCTTTGTACCATGTTGCCTAAAATGTGTTTGGAGCACAACAAAGTTTTTGTTATTACAATGCCCATCCAATTATTAAGCAATGAACAAAATGAACAAATGAACAGAAGTGACACAATACTTGTACTTGCTGGCAGAGCCATGCAGATAAATCCTGTTTGAAAAGGCCAAATCTAGACATTTCAATTCATAAAGCTTAAAATGAAAAGAAAAAAACCACCAAACATGACCCTGCAGACCCATATCCACAGTCATGCCTGAAGTCCTCCTGATGCCCTTCAATACATACTTCGCTCTACAAGTAATGGACTTAACTTTTAGCTTAAAAGTGCTTTGTATAGAAACATGTCTTCCTTTGAATTGCATGCCTTTGCCTTGGTGGGTGAAGTACACATATGAGTACTCTGCTTTATCTTCATCTCCTTTCTCAGTCAAAAAAGGATCAAATACTTTATTTGTATGAATGACCCACAATCAATTGTTCAGCTTCTACTTCCTTGTATACAAATATCAGACCATATGACTATGGCGCCTCTGGTTCCTGAGGTTAGTTAAAGTAGAGAAAATATTCCACGTTGCTGACTGACGAATTAAGGATTTAGGGAAATGTCAAAGATTATTTTACTTTCCCGTAAGAGCCTGACTTTTTGACTCTTCCCTCTCTCTTTGAATTACACGAAAGTTGATGGTTTGATAGAGCACAAAACACAAAAGAACATAAGGACCTTTCATTCAAAACCAGCTTATTTAAAAGTAACTAACCAAGTTTTGGTTAGTCTGTTCTTATGTCTACCACAGCATCAGGGTTCCTGTTTATCTAGTGTCATTTCTGTAAATTTTTTTCTTATAATACTAATCAACCTTGCATAAATGCACCTTTATCTGACTGAAATTGCTTTTCTGAAAGTGTAAGGGTCTCTCTTAATATTTCTTTTTGAATGAAATGTACCTAAATACCTTTAATTCCTGATCTACTTTTTTCAGATTTAGAACTAGTCACCTATGGACATGTAACACAACATATGGACCACATTTTTCAGATCACAAAAAACGGAACACCTTTATTTTATAACACAATCTGACCTTTTCCATTTGAAGATCTTTACTATCCTGGATATTATTGCACAGCTAGGAGGGCTTGTTAAAAGATATTACAGAAAAGTGAGTAACTTACATTATTTTCTCAGCAAGATAAGTAGAAATACAACATCATACCACTTTTCAGAGACTGTAAGGCACTACTCACTTGTTGCAATTCTTTCCTCAGCTTGCCCCACACTTTTATGAAATGACCTCTTTGACATTACAAGGAAGCATTTATTCTGTAAAGACAACAACAGGCAGGCAAAAACAATGAATATTACTCCCAAAAGACAGTATTTCTCATGTTTCATCTTTTGGGCAGAAAAGTAAGGAAAAAGAAAATATTATAGTATGCAGAAGTTATCTTGACCTTCCTTTTATGTTAACATCAGATTAAGAAATAAGGGCAGATTCTGAATCTAATGCAAGTAGATAAATTTTTGGGGAGGAACTAATCACTTTGTGAAATTATAATATTGCTATCTTCCCATTTTGACTGGTATACTTTCATTTTATTTGGAGCCAGGATTCTGCCACTTTTGACAATGCCAGAGACCTGCTCAGAGAGATAAACTAATATATGTCTATGTTACCAGAGGTTTAAGAATGGTGTTGAAGGCTGTATTTTCAGAGTCTTAGCTATTAATCAAATCTGGATAATATGGATTAATCAAATCTGGATAATACAGATTCCTTACTAGTTACTTGACAGCCTTCGAGTTGACCAGCTGGTTTCTAGTCACCTTTTTTAAAAATCTCAAATGGATGAACTTTTCAGGGGAAAAAAAGGTTAAAATCCCCCACAGCTACCCTCAGGATCTATCTAGTCTTTGCTGAGGTACCACTAATGAAAACTTTACAATGATTATTTAATTGCAATAAGATAGGACCCAAAGTTGATATCATTTTCTATCCAACAGATCTATTAGGGAATGAAAGTTTGTTTTATCCTCTAAATGTGCTAATACATACAGATAACTAGAGTATTCTGAAGTCTGACTGTTGGTTGTGGTTATTCAGTTCTCCTGCAAATACAAAAGAGATCATCCATAGACTCTTCTGAATTCCCATCTCTTCAGGGGATCTCTGGTAGAGGCTTTTGTTAGCCACTAGATTCATCACCTGCCCCCACTTGAAAACTTTTCACATTGATGAATAAATTCACCCATCGTTGCTGAGCAGCCATTATGGTTAAAAAGCCCATGCTCTGAGAATGTTAGGAATGCTGGATTGACTCCATCAAGTTATTTTGACACAAGTACCAAAGCGAAATGTGATGGATAATGTTATAAGGACTGAGATTTACAGATTTTTGAAGCTGTTCTCCTTCCTTAGGATGACAGAATTAAATGTTAAATGAATATTTTTATAGCACTCACTATAGAATTTATTAATTTTATTTTCAAGCTGAATAGTTTTCTTAATTAAAGGGACTCATTTTTAAAAGAATAAAGAAACCCCTAACACACGGATGATTAGTATTTGCACTATAAATAGATACATGATATCTGTTTCCAGTTTTTCAGTTCAAATCAAAACAGAGTGAGAAAAAAATTTAAAAGTGTGTTGTTACCTTCTGAAAGCTGTATAGTGGCACATGTGAAATGAGCTTTCAGTCTATAAGTAGAAGTAGTTACATTTGTGGTTAGGTACTATGAGTGAAAATAGCAGCAAAAATTCAGCAACACAGACAGCTAAAGTGTTAATCCAGAGTGTCCAGCAGGATTTTCCAAGCTGCAATAAGTTCATGAAGCTATGAAAGCACTGTCTACATGAAGACATATATGAGTGCTTGTGGCAAAATATATGTATGAAGGGAATGTATTTTCAGGATTTAACAGTACCAAAATAAAGTGTTAGAATCTGAATGTCAAAGAAGAGTGGCTTAATCGTATTCTTAACTTGTAGAACAAGTCTCAAAAACAGCAGTTTTCCATAAATTTTAGTTACTGAAGGTTTCTCTAAGAAGAAATAAAATCTGGGATTGTGTGGAATGTCTCTCTATATATTTCATGGAGAACCCACAGGAAAAGAAAAAAAAAAGCAACAAGGAAAATTGTCGGAAAAAAATTATCTATGGCTAAAGTTCTAATGCTGGAGTTTGAGTCACACCTCTTTATATTTCTAGTGACATATTCAGAGGAAAGAACATTCCAGCTAGAACTAGAAGGCTTTTCCCCTTCCTCCCTATAAGCAGTTCTATTTGCCAGAAATGTGCTTCTATCCAACTTGAAATCATTAAAGAGAAGTTCAGAGATAAAGAAAAAATGTGATCAGAATATACATTACTCTCTAGAAAAAGAAATCTTCTTGAAATACAAGAGGTGTCAGACTAATTATTTCAATATTCTGCTTTCCAAAATTAAGTCAGGGAATGTCACCACTATTCAAGAGCTTTAGATATTTGTTTTTCCTTCTCTAATTATGACTACTTCAACACACAACGTTTAAACAGAAATCCTTCCATTCAGCAAGGTAAAAATTAAGAGAAATGATTGCATAGTCAAACTAAATTGAACTGTATAAAGCCATATTTAGGGAAAATTTGTTGAGGATACATATACAAAAATATTTAGAACAACATCTTTATAATTATTTTCTATTAAAATTGTGACTGGATTATTAGTAAAGAAAAACATCTTAGACCGTGACTAAAGGTAGAGGCAATGACTCCGAAATTGGACTTTTCATGAATAATAAATAGCTTTGTGGCTATTTTGGTGAATGGGGGCGTATACACATATATAGGAGCACACATGCGACAGTGACTCATAGAAACAAACTGACACATAATAGGGCCCTGGAGTCTTACCGGGCTGTCAGCGAGAGCTGACACGGCCCACGCTCCCTTTCAGGTTGTTGTCTTTGCATTACTCAATGAGTTTTGTTTCCTCTTCCTGCCCAGGGCACCACAGCTTTATGGCAGAAGCAGTTATCTAAACCCACATTACCTCAGTTCATCCTTCTTTCACATTTCCTGCACCAGGATCTTGTCTTTCTTCCTAAACCCAGAGTCGTGTGCAGGGCTTGGGTTAGGTGAGAATGGCCAGAGTGGAGCTGCAGACTCTGGTTTCCTTTTCTGCCCTGACTTTCTGCAATAATCTTTATGGACTTCTGATTTACTCAGGGTTTGCTCCTGGCAGGTCTCAGGTTAACTCAAATTTGGTCAGTTCATCTGCTACTTTTCTCCTTCTACCCAAAAGGCTTCTTTTCTGGTTATGGAGACCTTAGGGCATGGGAAGTCTATACCCCTTCACCATTTGCCCAGGGATTGACCATACTTGCTGTTTAAAATTATGTGCTTCAGTTGCCCTGGGCTTGGTCTGCAGCTACTAGTCCTTTCTCCCTCTAAAGGTGCTCATGTTTGTGATTCAACTCACTTCTCAGACTTCATTTTGATAGTTTAAACACACTAAGCTCCATGTACCTTCCTGAACCCATTCTTACATCTCACTCCGGCATCTCTTCAGATTTTGAACAACCTTTTCATAAATGTTGGACAAAAATTCCCAGTACAGAAGCAAAATCACTTCTACCCTTCTACTCACTCTATCTGTATTTATCTAATGATTGAATTAGGCCTTTTTGACCCAGCATTACAATGGCAGCTACAACTGAGTTGTCCATCCATTGTGAATCCCTGCATCATTTTCTTTGAAATCCTTTTCCAAGACACCTATTGTCCTGCTCTATTTGTATGCTTTCCATTATTCTTTTTCCTCAGTTGTGTAAAACTTCTCATTTGGACTTATTACAGGTTTTTATTCAAACAGGCAGGATTTATCACACAATTCAGACTGTTCTACTAAGCAATACAAACCCTATCAGTGCCACAATGCAGTAAGCCCTCATATGGTGTTTGATAAGGTGTCTCTAGAGACATTTCCCTCAGGATATGCTGGGAAGAGCTTGTTTGCTACCGTACTTTAGGACTGACCCTATCATGCCCACTTTGCTCTCAGAATAATTGAAATATAAAATGCTAATAACTAGATGAAATATGCACTTGCCACTTACTTAGCCATTAATCAATATCTGCACAAATTTTGTCTCTTAAGTCTATTCCAAGTTTAAAACAAATGCCTAGAGCAATTAAAAAATAATTACTGATCAATTATTAGACAAAAAGAGACTCAAGCTGAGGATGTTGTAAAATAGTTATTTACAACATCCCTGAAGAAAATTAAGAAAAATTTTGATCTTCCTCAAGAAGATACAACCCATCAAAATGTAAGACTGTGTATAAACACGTGGGAATATAGGGTACTGTCCATAACAATGTAGGCAAATTTTTTTTCTCCCTATATATTTTATACGTATGTACGTGTGTATTTTCCATATCTACTTGTGGTATGTATTTTTATGTGTAGTACATATTTAAGAAGATAAAAAAAACCCTTGCCCTGCACGGCTTTTCAGAGTTTTACCCCAAACCAAAAAACAAATTTCCTCTGAAGCAGTGGAATTCTGTAAGATTTTACCCACTTCCCACACATTTTTATTCAAAGAGTACAAATAGATTTAATTATGTTCTAACTGTACAGCAAAGATTGTCCCCACCCACTGGCCCTCTCCTGGTTGCTCCACTTCTACTCCGCTAACCAATTTTCAGTTTGCTGAAGAATAAGAGCATACTGTGGGGGATTTGCATATGCCTTTAAAAACAAATCACAACATGTATATCTGTATGTCTCTTATGCAATAGTCATGGAGGTGAAAGATTCTTCCAGACCCCTCTGGGCTCTTCCTCCACAGAAAAACCAACCACCAAGAGTGGTTGGTAGCTTATGCTCTCAATATTCTCATTCTCTTACCTCTGTTTTTTTTCCAGAATAAATCATGCTTCTGTTGGCGTGCTGCTGCAGAAACTAGCACATAATGTAGAGCTATGCTATCAAACAAAACTTCCTCTGACTGACTGATGCTATAATTGGTTATAAAAATAAAAATTTGAAGTACACACAAAGAATACACAGCTTTAATAAAAAATAGCAATGTGTAAAAATTACAGTCTCATGACAGACTTCTTAAGAGAGGGTTATCTTTGCATATAGTCCTTCTTATCTCTTTTATACCCCAAATTTCCCAAGATAGGGTTTTTTGTTTTCAAAACAAATTTTGCCACTATGCCAGTGGGAAAGGGTCAATTTTGAATAGGGAAGAAACACCTGGAAGGTCAGAGGTGAATATCTATTGAAAAACTAATTAAAAATCAAAGCTTTACAATTAAAAATTAAATAATAATAATAATAAAATCTTTCCTAATATATGTCTGATATTTGTTTTGGAGGTCCTTGACACTTTTCTTGAAATTCAGGTATTCATGCTTTCTGAATATTGCAGGGAGCCATGATCAGAGAAGAGAAACAGTCATCATTCAGAAAGATCTGAACTTCACTGTGCTTTGAATATAAATTCTAACATCCCCAAGGTTTAATAAAAATGTTTGAGAAGGAATAATTACATTATTTTACCTAGCTTATGATTAGTCTGGGATGAAGAAAGTATAACAATTCCATAGGGCCACCCCTGTAATAGCAGGGAATCAGATCTCTGATGGTGCTTGGAGCAAAGCAGAAGTTGTTTCTCTCAATCACATCAGATTCCTGTGAAACCACATATGAAAGAAGAAAAACAGGACAGAATGAATATGGGTCAGGTATCAATAAACACAGAATTGCGTAAAAATGCTCATTTATACTCTTGGAGGACTCTTCATCAATCCAGGATTGACAAATACAATTTTTTTTCACTTGCTCATTATCTTGCTAAAAGTTTGTACTACTACTATTCCTAGATTTTGAGATTGCCTGGGCTAATAATAATTGTATCACTTACTAAAGTAAATGGAAAGAAGACCCAAAATAAAGAAGAGCATGTACTTAGAGGCTTGGTTGGATTGTGGTCATGGTCTCTATATGCTTGTCAATTAATTCAGAAATATATACTTGAGTGGGATTTTTTTGTGTGTTGAGTTTTGGGGTTTTTTTTCAGACATTTTGATGTTGTTTTAATACATATTGCTTTTTAAACAGAAAAGGACACATTTTCAGGATGTCTTCAAATTCTAATCCCAGTTGAATTTCAGCCGCTCCAGCCAAAAAACCCAGCAGAATTGGTAGCAAATATTTTTTTTAAAAAAAAGAATATGCTGTTTTGATATTTTTAATATGAAGCATTTAGACTTTTATCTGGATAAAAAACCCTTCAGGAAGACACTTGTCTTAAATCAATAGTAGGTGATTTTCTTAAAGAAAGACTGATATTATTTTACATGTCATTTGCTTGACCAGTAAACTTTCAACCCAATGCTTAGTCCAGCTCTACTCTAGGACAATTGATTATCCTGTACCCAGAGTCCCCTGCCTATGTCTTTTATGATGTATGAATTTTTTATTGACTAAGTAGTATAAAAGAGCATAACACATGAAATTTTCCAGACAAGACTGATGAATAGATAGCCTCACAGTTTTTATTGTCATTTGGTGTTAAGTTACACATCCAAGTGTTACATTCAAGTCTCAAGGCAATATGAGAACAATGAAGCATTAAATCAGACAATTAAAATTAAAAAAGGCTTATTCTATTGTTGTATTTTTCTATGAATCAAGAGCTCTAATAAGCAGTGACAACACTGTTGATTATAGAGCTCATAAAGCAAACACAGAGAGATCCTCAAAAGGTACTGACTTTTCAGTTAAGGTGGTACAGAAAAGGAAAAAAATCTGCCTTATTTCTGGAGGCAACAAAGTACTGTCAGAGAGGGAGGATCCTGACAGTTACAATACAAAGGAAAAATAATGGAATACAGAAAGGATGTGATCTGTGTACTTAAAAAACTTGGCCCAAATCAGTTGGAAATGTTCCCAAATGTAAAATACATAATTTACTGTGGAATGAGTACCAATACTCCTAAAGGACCAGGGAAATAAGAAAACATGGTTGCTGTTCCCCTCTGTTTTACAGCATAGCCTTGTTTGTGGTAGCTAAGTGCATGTTATCAGTCCACTTCTGTGGATGGAGAATGATGAAGCTGAGGTACGCCTACACACTAACAGTTTCAGCAGGGGCATGGGGCATGCTATGTGTGTAGGAAATAACTTCGGGAAATAACTTTCTAATAGTGTTGAAAGTATAAGTCGCAGTGTTGAAAGCATATGTTCCTGCAGAAATGACACTGTGTAAATTGTTTGTTGAGTTTTGGATATTTTGTTTTCTAATAATGAGTTCTCTAGCAAAAGGAGCGTGGGTGCGTGTAGCAATCTCAAGGCTTCCCTGCTGAAGAGATCTTTTTATGCACTGAAATACACAGAGATGTAATATTGACTTGATAAGACTAAAACACATTGGGATGTAGTACAGTGAACATGTCACTAACTCAAGTTTATAGCAGAAAGATAAGTAAGCCTTTCCTGTAATAGTGGATGGAGATCCCTGAGGGTAAGCTTAACTCTCTTGCAAGGTGAATAAGTCCAGACAGAAAAGCATTGGGCTGCCATGTACAGACCCTTCTTCACACCTGAGCTAACTTTTTGAAGACAAGAAGTGTACTATGCTACCAGTTTGCTAGATAGACTAACCTCTTGAGAAAATAGGTGATCTGTCCAAGCTCACTGTGCAAATTAGCAAGAAAACTAGTATAAGAACTTAGGTGTTTCTAACAAACAGTAGTTTCTCAGGGAATTGATTTACAAGTAAAAATTAAACCAAACAGGCACACTTTGAACAACTAAGTGATGAACTTACAATTGCCATAAATTGGATGGGCATTTGAAATAATTTACATTATTAATCCACTCAGAAAGGGTCAGAATTGATCTGGAAATGGGGTTTATTTCATTCCACTTTCTCAATATACCTTAAACCCTCTATGATCAACATCACTAGAGACTTCAGTTTCTAAAGTCCAGTCCTGTTTCCTACCATTTCTGCAAAATTAAGATCTGATTTCTGATAGAGTTTTGCTTGTGGATAAATATCTACAGCACCAAAGCCACCAACATGCTTGATATTAGAATGTGCAGGTGGTCTACTCTAAAAAGTTTATTAAGTCCCTCTTTCATACCTAGAAACAGTTCTCCAGAAAAAGTGATAGGATATAATTGTAAAACATAATTCAGTAAAAAAATATGAGGTAACTTCTAAGATTTATACGTGTAAGCAGTTTTGACAGGAAGCAGTGAAAGAAGTGGGTTACCACGCGGAGTAATGTGGAGATTTATAAGAAATCAACTTATTATTATAAAATGCTAAGGTAATTAAATAAAATAAAACTCGCAAAACAGAAAACCCCCCAAACAAACAAACAAAACCAAATGGTGTCACATATCTGAATCAAATAAAAGGAAATCAAGAAAAAGCTTTGATGAAACCAGCTCCCATCTTTTGACCTTTCTCTTTTGACAGCTTATCTGCCCTGAGCACTAATCTCCTCTGTACATCTCCTAGCAAGGTGAAAGCAATAGAGATGCCAGAGTTCCAGGTATCCTGTTGGTGTCTGGTAAGATTTATGAATATATCTGTCCAGCTTCTTCATAGTCCAGGTTTTCTGACTCTGTTTTGCATTATTGATCCCGTTGGCCCAGAGCCTGACTGCCATCCCCCTCTAAGGGCTATTTAAAAGTCAAGAAGGATTGATCTGAAAACAAACATCAAAATAACGAAATCTGAAAAAAACATAATTAACTTTCTACATATAGATTTAAGATGGTTTAACTAATTTACTAAGGAAGTTAAATTCTGTGAACACACCTCCAAATTATATGTTTCTATAGTTGTACATTTACATCTTAGAAAGGATTTGGAATCGTAAGCCATAATTACTTTTTGGTACACTTGTTTAAATTTGGATTAACTGCAGTGAACTACACTGATTTTAAAATGGCACACTAACATAAAGTGTGAAAAAGTTCACTCCAAGTCAGTCTGCTAGTCCTAATGACCACCAGCCTTGGACCTTCAAAAAATTGTGTCCTGGAAGTACTGTTTTTCAGATATGGAATAGGACTTGGCAGAGAACAGCTATTCTTAAGCAATCATGGTAATAAATATTCTTATTCATAAGTAAATTTGATTTATTCTAACCTGGATTCACATTCATAATAGATTCCACACATCTTTCTTTAATTAAATTTAACTTCCAAGATCAGGAAAACCTTTACCCTTAGCATGCTTCCTGGCCCTAAACTGCATGCACATGGCAATTCCTTACTCGAACTTCCATCATTATGCATTTAATGGATCAATTTAGTCTCTTTTCACAAATAGAATGTAAGAAATATGAGGTGACAGAAGTATAACCTGTCCCAATAAATTTCTGTTATCTGAGAGTTACAGTATAGTTTGAGGCTGGCTGGGAGATAGAAGGAGCAAGAGAAGGGAAGACAAATTTAGGAGTGACTGAAGTACATTGGAGGATGATAATTCACGTTCAAACACAGTCCTTTGTCTGATTTGAAATTCTTTCCAGATATGATTTTAAAATGTCATGTATCTCCAGATCACTTGTAAAGCAGCACCTTTGCAAACCTTTCAGTTTAAGCTTTGTGAAGACCTTGCCATCAGTGTGTATTAAACCCATCTAAGACTTCTAATAGTTTTCCCATAACCCTATCAAGATGGGACTGTGAATTGTTTTGAAATATGACTCTGTAAGTGCTTTAATAAGAACCAGAAGAGCAATGACTTAAGTACTCACCTATGACCGTTACAAGTAAATAATTCTGTCTTTCATATCTCTAATTTCTACATTTTCCTTACAGGTTCATTTCTGACAAAGGAGGAGGCAAAATGAAGTAGAAGAAAGTACAGAGTCAGAATTCATTTTTCTCAGGGTTCTGAATCTTAAGGTATAGGTTAATATTTGCATTATTCCGTCGCTCATTCTCACTTGAGACTAAGATATAGTTTTTTTGCTTTCTACTAGGAAATCTTTTCCCATAAAATCCTGTTAGCATCCTCCTTTCTTTTAAATCTTAAGCTTCAATATTATATGTTTTTTGACTCCTTTATGTACACCCCTCTCATAAAATTATAGTGTATTTTTATGTTTTTATTATTCTTTACGTTTCTGTGGACACGTGTTCTGACTAAAATTATAATGAATTTGATGGTGATGTATATGTAAGTATACATGTAAGATTCATCAGTACTTTTGACAGTGGTCCAAAAGAGGTCTAGTCAAAGGGTTTGGCTATTCTCTGAGTCAGAAAAAGGTACTATAAAATATGGCAATGAAATGAAAACATAAAATACATATCTGTAGTGCCCATGAATCATTATGACTTTTTCAAGTATCTGTAGAAAGTAAGGTGGAGATATCAACTCATATGAAGAAAAATATGTTAAAAACTAGAATTTAGTTCTAGCACAGTTGTCATCTTAATTCATTTTTCCCTGACAAATTTGGTTTTCCCTGTGTTTCTTTCACACATACATATCTATAATGTAGCTGTTAAAAATAAAATCTGTTTACATTTCTTTTATGTGTTTTCTGTTGTTCGGGACATCAAACAACTCATTTTCAAGAAGCATATGCTTCTTTTCTTTCATTATGGAAAAAATGTTATTTTTTATCTTTGAAATCTATTATGTCTGGAATAGCTTAACCTAGAAATGCAAATATTACTGTGTTTTTGTGGGCTCATTCTGTTCCTCTTTTTAATCATATATGTAGAAGATGTAGTCATAATATCACACAATAAAATTATGAGACTAAAAACTTTTTTTTCTTTTGACAACAACAGTAAATTGACTTTCCAAATATAATAAGACAAACTTTGGATAACAAGGACTGCTTAGTTTTGAATCAAAACCAAGACCTATATTATTAAATTTGGGCATATAATTCAGCATTTTGAAGAAAACACTAAGAGTTTCTGCTGTCCATATAGACATTTTGTAGACATCTTCATCTGTCAATCCAAGACAAGTATACATAGGACAAATAACTTCAGAGCTAATTATACAGAAAATTTTTTTTTCAAGAAATACGATTAAAGGGATCTATAGAAGTCCATATATTTCTTCTTTTTCACCATTCACACGACTGTGCTTCACAATACTATTTTTTTTACATATCTTCAATTTTATTGTTCTTCAACAGTTTTGAAGAAGGAAATTGACATCTACTTGCCAATTATATTAATATTGATTTTTATTATCCTGAAGATATAACCAAAACTTTAAAAAATATTTAGAGAACGAAACAATATTTTTTCTCCTTGTGAATGTTCAGCTGCAACCTGATAAGGGTTTTTTAATACATATTTATAACTTCTGGGTTCAGTTTTCCTACTTTCTTTTACTAGAACCTTGTCAGGAAAGAATAAACCTGCATAGTTAGATAACAGAAAATACACACTGATATTTATCTGGTTCTTCCACACCCAAGATTAATGAGACATTGTGCCTGATCTCAAAGATACTAATTTTTCTCAGTCCATGTCTGTAGTTTCTTTCAAAAATAAGGAACAGAACGTAGTTCCATCCTTCTGTGGCATTGCATATCATTAGTTTATTAAATAATTTCAGATTGGTCATGAATAGCATGGGGTAGGAGACGAAGTTGAAGAACAATGGCGGCTACTTGTATAAGAGGAAAGATATGATTCACTGGAAAGTTTTGTGCAAGAGTAACTTGAGGATAGGATTTCAGTAAATTGTGCATCCATTCTAGGCATTTCAATATATTCTTTCATTATTCCACATACATATTTCACTATATCACAAATTCCTGTTATAAGCACTGCCTAAAATCTCTAGCACTTATTACATCATCAGAAATTCATTGTTTTATTTTGGCTTCCACATTCAACATATGTCCTTTATATCTAAATCACCATCTAGATTCTGTCATTTATGGGATTTTATGGCACTCATCAGAGCAACCGATGATGGGATTCTCACACAGTACTGTATTTCACAACATCCATGTAATGTGAAGACTTACTGTTATTCTTAGTGAGCATTTGGAGCTACATCACAGAAAAATAAAGCATGCTTTCCAAGAAGAAAGTGCCCAGCCAAACACCTCAAAAGGGTTTTTTTAGCGTGCATCCTTAGTTTTCTGTATCATGCAAGACACAACTGGCATTTGTCTTACAGTGAGCAAACTCTGGATCCAAAACCAGTGCATCTACATGGCATCTGAGCTTGAAATCCTTTACAGCTCTATGACACACTATGGTCAGCAAGTGGGCACTTGAAAAACACATCTGGAAATCTTAAGAAAGACTTTTTTCAGACTATCTGAACTAAGATTTTTCAGATAATCAGGAGCCTCAAGCTGACTTGCATTCAAGTATGCATGTGTAGAATTAGTTGGAGACTGACCTAAGCTATGTGCAAGCTGGCCTTAACTTACTGCTTCTGGATTCACAGGCCTGATGAAATACACATCAACAATTTTCCAAATTGACTGTAAATTTGGGAGATTTTTAACTTTACTCATAGATTCATGTTTCATACAGCTTCAGACAACCACTCACCAGAAATATAGGCCTTAAAGTACCAAAAATCTCCACGTGACTTTGCACAATCAGACTAGTAAACACATATGTGCTAGTGGCACTGCTCAAGTATCACTGCTCAGTCCCGGGGAAAGAGTGAAAAGCTTTGTAACAAAAACACCCTGGAACACAACCTAGATGACTCTCTTAGTCACTGAAGGGAGACAGCTGGTCACACTGACATGACAACACATTTCACAGTCATTTCTGTGTAAACACGCTGCTGTGACAGTCTTCAGACAAAGATCCTTCAAGGCTGGGTCTGGCAACTGGCACTTTGTTGAGGCTGCTGTTGTCAAATAGTGCAGGTCACATGCTGCTGGCTGTGAAATCCCAGACGGCTTCTGCTGCATGAGTTCCCAGCTTCAAATGCTGCTATGCGATGATGGATTTGTTTTCACAGGAATTTTGTCGATTCACAACATTTGACAATAATTTTATTAGTACTGTGTGATCTGTAGATGATATCCATTTATGTGGCACTTTGCCCCTATATGCTTGCTTCATAAAAAATTAAAATATAAGGAATATTTAATAACATAAATTTTCTAGTGGTTTGTCTCCACTATCACATTCTTTTTTTTCCCAGCACCCCACTACTCTGTCACAATCTGGCTTCGATAAGTCAGGTTATGCTGGAAATTGATGCAGTCTAAGGTCACAATGACTGACACAAAAAAAGCAACTGGAGGACTGACTGTAAAATTTCAAGTCAATGAGGGAAAAAAACAGTCAGATACCAGAAAATTTGTCACCTCCTAAAAATTGGAACACGTGCTTTGTGTGTTGTATATTGCATATGCATAATATTAACAGTTGATCAAAGAAATCCAAACATGACAAACATCTGGAAATCTTTACTCTGACTGAAGCAGCAAAGACACAGTCATCATGCCCCACTAGCACAGGGTTTTAGTTAGGAGATTTCAGGAGCTTCTGTTTGCAGCCTAGAGTTTATAGAAAGGCAAGAAAGAAAGAACATGTAAAAGCAAAAGTAATTCCAAATTAGACACAGCGACTGGTGAAGCACTGAACCAAGAGACAAACACCCACACAGACATTTCAGATGGTAAAAGTGCATCTCGGGCTCTATGGAAACATACTGTCACGCTTCTAAATCCCGCAATGATGGGAGAGTTTTGCGGCAGCTCACAGAGGACAGGGTGAGCTCACCACATTCAGCAAGCAGGCAGAAATCGCTACCCTGAACGAGCGCCAGACCACAACTATTTGCAAACCAATATCTTGAAGAAAATAGTCACTGATTGTAATTGCCCTTCAGAATTACACTCCATTGACAGATACTGATTATCTTTGATTTTGTAGCTTATTTGAAAATTAGTGGCAGACAGTGCTTCTCACTAATTTCCTGGAAGGATAGGGGAACATTTTACACAGTCTCTTGCCACAACTGTCTACATGAGCTGAGAAATATATGCTACACACTTGGCTTTTTATACTTTGCTGAATTGTATGCTAGCATTGAATTTCGGATTTGCACATACAGATTTTAAACTCCAGGTCTTGGTTTGAAACTAAAAACCAATAACCCCTATTTGAACCTAGCATGGGAGTTGCACTTTACCAAGCTTCAAGTGAGTGCTATGCTGTCCTGAGATAATATGGTTCCAGTTAAAACCTTTGTTTTGTACAAAACACTAAAAATGAGCTTGGACATGTCCTCTTCCCACATGGTTAGTGGATGTCTTCTTAGAATACAGAGGAAAACTCTCCTACCAATGGTACAATTTCACCAGAGGTCAAATAAAGGCATATGTTCAAGAGCATGTGTTATTGTCATTAATACTCAAATCTCATTCATACATTTTATACAGATTTGAAGGTCCATCAACATAGTGCACCTGGATGTTTTATGGCAATGGCAAATTTTTCTTAACAAAGTATATTGTTCGCTAACTGATAGACATATTTCAAATCAAAATGGTCTAAAAAGTAATTTTAAGCATAATATTCTGCCTCAATGCACATAATTTTTGTCTAATAATTCTAGCAGACATAAGCAAAACTATGTTAATTTTTCAAAGTGTTGTTTTTGTGAATTTTCTAATTCTATGTACTTTATTTTTGTCCTGTATAAAAGTGAAATGCTGATTGAAGCTGTAAGGTAGTTCTACATTTTCAGTTGTGAGTGGAGCAGGCTACATCACTGACCCACATCACCTTCATCTCAAACATTTGATATCTCACTGATCCGATTTATACTAGCACTCATATTAGGCAGTAGATTTCTGAATTTAACTTGTTTTTTTCACCAATACACTTGCAGGTAATGATCTTATTCCCCTAAACCATCCATGTGGAGCTTTGACTTAATTTTGGATGATTTACTGAAAGACATTTCCATCACAAAACACATTTTGATGCAACTATTGCAGTTTATGTGATAATATATTACTCAGCATGAATAACAATTGCAGAATCTCTCTTATGACATGTTTAATGAAGAAAATCTTATGAGATTTTTATCTTCACAGAAGAAGCAGTGGGACATTTACATGAGGTCTATTAACCTCCTCCAGTATTAAGGCGGTTCCTGTTGCCTGGCAGCGGTTTGTTGGTCCACAAGCTCTTCTGTGAAGATAACATTCTGAGGTAATGTCACAAAATATTGTACTTATGTTCAAAGTGATAGTGCATTCGTATCCTTCTGGGATCCTTCAATCTCTGGAAGCTTTCATATACCTTGAAATGCCCTGTCTGTAGCCGCAAAATATATTTAGCTATTTTCTGGATTTCAGATGCAGAGCTAAAGAAATGCAGATCTTTATTTTTCAACCCCAACCATAGCTGTGCACTGGTTGAGGTTTGGGGTTTTTTTGTTTTGTTTTGGGGTTTTTTTCTTGTTTTGTTTTGGGGTTTTTTTTGGAGGGCGGTGTTTTTGTTGGTTTGTTTTTTAAACCTTCCCAGTGTTCTATTGTGAATAAATCAAATTGTATATGAAAACAATTGTGAAGTATTTAGGAGTTTGAGGCTTTTTTTTTCTAAAGATTTTTACTCAAACAGAACTGCAAATCTAGGCAAGACCTTTAAAACAAACTTGACTATTTAATAACTCCTTTACTGACTACTAATTATTTAAAATATCTAATATCTTTAAAATATTTATCTTACCCTTTTGCTCTTGTGGCAGAATTAGAACATTCTGATGATTCATTCTTATTAATCTTTAGTGGATAATTTAACTGCACCTACTTCCATCAAAATATTACTTGCACAATTGTATTCATTGTTATTTCAGTGATGTCACAGGTTTCAACAGAACTTGTTATTCTGCATAATGCCCATATTATTCTAACCCTTTTTCTCATCTACATAATGAATGATGTTTTGTAATCGCAAAGCCAACAAAAATGAGCAGAACAGAGTCAGTGCTAAAGTTAGTTTGATTTTAATTTGTTGCCTTGCACACTTCTTTTGGGTGGTGTTATAGGCAAAACTGGTTCATGCACTAGGGGCGTTTCATTCATTTACAAATAATGGAGTAGCAAAAAGGCAAAGGTAGTAGAAAAACCAGCATGCAATGGGATCACAGAATCAGAGAATTATTAGGGTTGGAAGGGACCTCTGAAGATTATGAAGTCCCACTGCCAAGGCAAATCAGGTTACACAGGAATGTTTCCAGGTGGATTTTGAATGTCTTCAGAGAGAGAGACTCCATGACCTCCCCAGACAGCCTGTTCCAGTGCTCTACCACCCTCCATGTAAAGAAGTTCTACCTCGTGTTGAGGTGGAACTTCTTGTGTTTATGGCCATTGTTTCTCATCCTGTCGCTGGGCACCACTGAAAACAATCTAGCAATCCTCTTGGCATCCAACTTTGAGATATTTATATGCATTACTGAGATCGCCCCTCAGTCTTCCTTCTCTAGACTAAACAGACCCAGTTCCCGCAGTCTCTCCTCACAAGAGAAATACTGCAGAGCCCTAATTATCTTTCTGCCCTCTCTTAGACCCTCTCCAGTAGCTCCTTATCTTTCTTATAATGAGAAGCCCAGAACCGGACACAGTTCTCCAGATGTGGCCTCACTATGGCCACATAGTGAGAGGGAGGATCACAAGCCTTGACCTGCTGCCACACTCTTCCTGATGCACCCCAGGCTACCTCTGGCCCTCCCTGTTACAAGAAGACACTGTCAGCTCATGGCCAACTTATCAACCACCAATACTCTCAAGCCCTTCTCAGCAGAGCTGCTCTCTAGTAGGTCAGCCCCAAACCTCCCCAGGTGCCAGACCCTACAGTTGCTTTTGTTGAAACTCATTAGGTTTCTCTCGCCCAGTTTTCCAGCCTGTCAAGGTCTCACTGAATGACAACACAGCCTTTAGGTGTTTCCCCCCAGTTTTGTTTCATCAGGACACTTTCTGAGGGTACATTCTATTCCTTTGTCCAGATCATTGATAAACAAGTTGAATAAGGCTAGATCCAGTATTGATCCCGGGGGAACACCACTGACTACAAATCTCCATCTGGATTCTACTCTGCTGATCATGACCTCTGTCATTCACTCAGCTCTTGATCCACTCACTGTCTGTTCATCTAATCCACATTTCCTGAGCTTACCTACAAATAGTCATAGAATACACAAAAGTCAGAGAGGTAGCAGCTAGAATTATAAGAAAAAAATTAGAAATAAAATTTGTTGTCTCCTATGAAAAGTATTTAATCTTTTTCTGTCCTTCCTCAAAAACCATATAAAATGCTCGTTTGTATTTTTCTTTTGCCTTCTTGCCTATTTCATTTCCTGTTCTATTCCCCTTATTTTTCCTTCATTCTCTCCCTGATGATAATAAACCTCAATGCAATTATTCCAGTCACTACTGGTGTCATTATTTCTATCATTCATAACGTTGTCATTCCTTTGTAATGGTTTCATAACCCCTGAGCAAGTAATGAAGGGGTCATAAAAATTCCATAGTGTCAATTTCCTTGTCACTTCTGCCTTTCAGATCTCAGGAATATGGACTGCTCCACACCAGATTACCAGTTTAAATCACTCTCTCAGTAAGATTTACAGCTTTGAGTCGATTGCTGTTTGTTGAGCTGTATGAAAAGTGACCCTAGTCTACATTAAATCTCTGGTGTCTGAGGCTGTATATTAGAACCTTAATTGCTCTTGATATTGTCAGATTCAGTTAGCAAGAAATCAAGTCAGAGAAACCAGGCTATCTTCCCACCTAAAAACAGGGCTTGTTTTTTTGCTCTTTTCCAACACTGGGACTGAAGCACACCTGATGGAAGAGTATCTGAAAATTAAGGAATGACAAATTCACTATTCAGTTCAAAGAATACTAGGCTCAAGATTGGATAATGTAACAAAGGTTCTGACATGTTTGTTTATAAAGTGAAAAATCATGCCGCTCTTCTGCAAACACCAAGAACTTAAGTCTCCAGGATGCTCTCTGAAGTTTTTTTTACACTCACTAAATTAATTTTTTGAGAGTCCAAATAAGAATGAACCCTCTTTTTTTTTTTTTTTTAATTTTGGCCAAGAAATAAAGTATATGCTGGGATTTTATATTATGAGTAAAAAATGCACAAGGCTGTGAATTTTTAGTTAAAGTGATATCAATACTCTTTACCACTATAGTGATAAAATAGTACCTTCATCTCCCTGGATGCAGAGTTATTAAGGTACTTTCCCCAAAACAGTGTTTGCGCAGATGATTTGTATCTTTCTGCACTTGAGCTTTTTCCACTGAAAATGAGACTCAAGTGTGGCTTCAATAGCAGACAAAACAGGTCAGCGTAACTTTTTCTCTTCATCTTGCTCTGTAGTGGATAGTATCACATTTCTCTTTAGCAGCCAGTGGTATTTTCTGACCCTGATCTCATCCGATTCTTCCCCGAGGATTTCTGACAGGATGTAGCCTTTAAATAAATCTTCAATAATGAACCTAATGAAAACTACTAAGAAAATAAACAGAACCCTTCCTCTTCCTTCCATCTTATCCCTGTCAAAAACCTGTTTCTAGGAAAGAAAAATGGTTAAATTTAACAAGGAAACATATGACCTCATGAAGCAAAATTCATTTTCAGCTACCTCACAGGGACTGACAAATCCATGATTTGTCATACTGACAGTGCAGCTTTTACTATGAAAACAAGATCTGGTGACTGCTCTGAAGAACAAAATTATTGTTGTGGTTTTTTTGCTTTAATTTCAGAGGTGATAAATTTAATATAAAATATTGAACTCATTAGTGAAGTACCTATTGACACAGATGATGCCCAATGCAGTGTTTTTGCTCACCACCTTAACAGAGCTCAACTCTCTGTGAATGACCCTGTTTTTTCAAAGGTCTTGTCAATGTTTAGATAATAAGTGTGGAAAGGACTTCTCTACTGAAAAACAGTAATGATTCACCTTCAGCTTAGGGGAGGAAAAATGTATATAAGAAAAATGGTTGTTAATAATGCTAAAATTTAGAAGCTGCATCATGATTTACCTTTAGCACAAACACTAATAGTTTCAGGTCCACTTAGTGTTTTCTGAATTGTTAACAGTAACAGTCCATGAATTAGGAAGAAAAAAGATTTTTTTTCTGAATTAGATTTTTTTTTTAATTTATAAAGCTAAAGCACATATTCTCTTTAAAGTAGGAACCATAATAGGGAAAAGATTTCACTTTAGTAGAGTTTCTGTTTGCAGGCAGTGCAAATAATCCTTGCTGCAACAAAACTGTTTCAACAAAAGGAAAATACCCTTAATAGTCTGCTGATTCATACACCCTCCTAGGAGGTGATAGATACCAAGGTCTATATCTGTCTCAAAGACTTTTCTGACCACTGTCTCACAGATGTGAGTGGTAGCGAACAATGCAATTATTTTTTTTTCCGATCTCAAACTTATGTTTCAGATATACTCTTAAAATAAGTATAGGACTAGCCTGTTTGGAGAATACCTATTTTTGAAAGCCCAGCTATTCCAAATGCGAAACGTGTGCCGAGGTTTCCAGTGTTATCTCAACTACGGCAAACAGGGAGGGCACATAAAAAAGAGTCCAATTCTCATAGCCTTCAAATCTAGGCCCCGACAGAGCTGAGCAGCCTCTGAGCGGGGGTTTTCGGTGCTGCTACTCCTAAATGCAGCAAAATCTCGCACTTGAATCTGGCCCTATGTAACAAACTAGTAGGTCATAGATGCATTTATTATGGAGTAAGACAGAAACACAACACTAATTGTATTTCTGGACCTCTCATGGGAAACTAGCTATTGTCTTGTACTGTGGGCATAATTCATTCACCGAGACATATTTCTTTGTCTTACTGACTGTTGATTATTTATCATTCCTAATAAGTAATAAACTCTTTTCAAAGCCGTAACAGAAAGGTCAAGGGAAAAAGGGCATTTGGCTTTCCTTTGGTATTTTTTTTTCTATAAATAAATATGGTACAAGTCATTCCCATGGAAGCAACACAGAACTGGAATATTCCTCAGGCAAGATGTATAGACATGCAATAATCAGAAATTACTTGCTCTAAAAGTCAAAACTGCAGTACTAAAGGAATAACAATGGAATAATAAAGCTTCAACCATACCAAGAAATTCAAAACAGGCTGGCTTAAAATTTAACATTGTCAAATAGTGTTTCTATCACTGTCCTCTTTAAAAGCATATAGAACCTTGTGGATATCTCCACTTCTGCCATGACATGATCCATGACCAATGTGGACTGGCAGTATAAAGCTACATGAGCTTGTGATAAGTAAGCAAAAAAGGTCAACGTGATCTTCTGTAGAGAGCTATCATAAGATAAAGGTGGGATGCAACGTTTCTACTCCCTATAGCCTGAGTCATTCTTAGCACAAGGTGAAGATAAAATAGAGAGCTGTCACAGATTATTTGAAGTGCTCAGAAGTGAGAATTAACATGAAAAGATTATGCGAGTTAAACTTGTACTGAATAAGGTGGTTAAAAATGCACTTTTTGCGTCTAAAAGGGTGAAGGCAAAAATCTAAGAATGAAACTGAGAAAGGAATCATCTTTATCATCACGAGCAACACACACATTCAAATACAGCATATATTCCAGAGGATCGAGCGAAGTAAAAACCTTTTCTTGGAAAGACTTTTCAAAAGACTAACAAAACACAATAGTAGATGCCATGATAAACCCTAGATTGGTGAAGGATAGTGGAGTAAAAAAAGTGTTCTTCCAAGATATGGTGTGTTTTCTACATGTTCTTAGACCTGTGAAATGCCGGAACACCCTTACAGTTCAACCAGAACTGTGTATCCTCCCCCTCCTCCATTATCTAAACCTTAGTGTGGAACCCTGAGAGACAGAGGAGGAAAGCCCAAACATGGGGCAGAGGACAGTATTCAAAACCACACAGCCATGAATGTAGGTCTGTGGGTCTGTGGATCTAACCATCTCACTAATTAAACTGCTACTAGTACCTGGGGAATTTTTATGTGACCAGCAAAAACCTCTGAGATTTTCTATTCTACTCTTTTTAACTTTTTATTAATTTGTCTATCTGGTTTATCAAAGTGTAGAACACATGCAGTTTAAGCACATCATAGTGGTTGTGACAGTAGTTTTTTCCTCATCAGTTAGTGATATCTCATCAGTAAGGAAAGCTAAAACCAGGCTCAAAATGAAACTCATGTTGAATAATTATCAGCTTTACCATACTCAAAATATTAAGTTAGGTTATAAAATGTTTAGAATCTTAGGAACATCTGAACACTAAACCTGACGATTTCAGTCAGGCAATATTAGAATAATGGTGTGTATCATTAGCAATTTTTGTCATATCAGACAGTGAAGAATGATTTCAGTAAAGAAATACCATTTGCATTAAAGAAAGTCCTTTCTTCAACTTTACCCGCATATAAATTTTAAAGCAGGGTATACAAATTATCATAAAATACTCATATATATGTAAAATAAAGAATATATACAATTCTTTACATTTTCCAGTTGTCTAAAAGAGAACAAAGATTTCAATGTCTGTTCAAGTATTAGGGGTTTTTGGTCATGTTTTCAAATCAGAAAAAAATTCCAAGATCTTCACTTTAGTAGTGAAACTTCAATTTGAGCTCACGTACTAAGTTCATGCAGCTTCTCTGAAGAGAACTCTAGAAACACTTGGCATTCTTCGTTTGGGGGTGGGGTGTTTTTTGTTGTTCATGTTGCTACTGTTGTAAAGAGATCCACACTTGGGTCCATGCTATCTCGTTATATTAAATAGGTATCTATTAAGTTTCTTGAAGAACTCAGTTCAACAAAGGTATCTAAAAGGGTAAAAGGTTGCTAAGAAGATATTTCACAGCATCTAAGCATACAAAAAGTCCACTTTTGAATGTTTCCCCATTCCCCTACTGTCAACATTTGAGTAAACGTGCTGAGCACTTGAGGTATGAAGACTCCATAATCTAGTAATTCACCACCAATCTTTGTAATTCATATCAGGGTTGTCAGTTGTGGAGCAGAAAGTCGAAGAGAGAAAAGATATTTTCATACTTGCTGCCAGCTCTCTAGCTACATGGGAATGACTTTTAACTAACTTTAGAACTGCTCTGCTAGACAGTTTCCTTCAAAAGAAATTTGTTTTATCTTTTTCTTAGTGGGAAGTTTTCCTTTTTTCATTAAGGAATTAATTCAGAAAAAGCCAAAAAGTATGTAAATACATTTCCTTGTAATTACATTAAATTTAAAACCAGCCAGTATTACAATTTTAGTATTAGTTTTTATTAAATTATACTTTTAGATAAAAATATATGGCATGAAGATGTTTTATGTTCCTGAGAAATGTCAAGCCTTATTTCCCTGCCCATATGTCTGACTAGAGCTTTTCATATTCAATTTAAAGAAATTTAAATCAAAGTGAGCTTTAGCCAGAAATGGGACGAACTACGTTAAATTACAAATCAAAGGTCACTAACATTTGCATGTGCTGTTTTGAAGTACACTACTTTTTTAAACTAGTATATAGGATGTAAATACTACTCTGTGCTCTATTGAACAGAGGGACTGAACCTTTATTTTCAGTCCAGTTTCTTTTTTTGACTTTAATAGGATATATTTTATGATACATTGGTGTCTTCCCACTTAAAGGGCTCTCTAAGATGAAAAGAATGTAGACAAGTCTGTGAGAGTTTATGTCCTTATCATTAAATATATATATATATAAATTACAAGATTTCAATCTGTAAAGTTGCACATCACTGTAGGAGCAACCCTGAGATACAAAATCTATTACCTACATTTATCAGGAAAGCCACACTCATTGACACGCAACTTTCAAATCTCTCTCTTTAAACTCACATTCCTCACAGATCCAGAACCATTTCTTCATTCTTTGGTGATGGATGGCTATTAACCAAAAATGCTTTATTAAGCTCTCCTGGACCTACATGTGTGTGAAAGATCAGACATGATATTCTTCCTAATGACAATTAGAAATACCTATTTTTATAAATTGTTACATTATAGGACAATATATTTGCAAATTCTTTAAATCCAGAGACTTGAGTCCTCATGCAGGTGAAAAAAAAAGGAAAAAAATTCCACAGAAAAACAACATCAAAACTGGCAGATATCTTTATACAATAAGAAACAATAAAAATTGTTGGAAAAAAATAATTTAAAAGACAAAGGTAACATTTTTTGCACTATAGACAGACACAGTTAGAAAGAGGTTGAACAGGACTTTCTAAGTCCTTTCAGAGTTGCACAGCATAAGATTTTGTACTTGTATTGGTGCTAAAATAAGTCTCTTGAAAATGTTGTGGGCCAAACTCTTTGTTGAATCAAACCAGTGTGTTCCAAATTCTGAAGAGTTTATGTTCTTGTCATTAACTATAGCTGAAGAGTCAAATTGGAATCATTGCTTTGCCTCTACAGAAGAGAACAGGAGTGTCAAGTGTTTACTAGATGCATTGATTATTTTCTTGTTTACTCTGTTTTTGCAGTGGCAATTACACTGCCACATCCAATTTGAAGATCACCACACAGTATTTTTAGCTTTTACCATAATAAATGTCCATATACCTAGAAATAAATACAGTTTTTCATCACGTTACCTCTGGTTCAAGCAGTATCATTCACACATGCTTTCTATAATTCTTTCACATGACCTGGCCTGAAATAATCTAATCAGACATCCCTCCAAAGTGGCCCATAACAGAATGCCATAGCACCATATACTCTTCAAAGTATCTTTGTTTGTAAATATGTTCTGTAACCAAGTAAGAGTAACACAACCTCAAACAGAAAGGCACATGGAAATGTGTCCAAAATAATAGAGAGAGATAGGCTTGACCTCAAAAAAAGTATTTAGGTCTTTTATGTCCAAGTTTTGCCTGTCTCCACACCAGTGCACCTGCCATCACATCAACAAGCAGCAAGATTTCTCTTGCTAGAGTCTGCCACATCCAGCGTGCATTGACATTTTTATCTTCCCAGGATCATGCACGTGAAAAATGTCTTACACTAGAAGTTGAAACTATAAAATCAAGGCTCTTCTCAGGGTTATCCCCAGAATGCACAACGTAGATGCTAAATATAGAAACTATAGAAAGCATACTTTACTGCGCACAGGGCTTTGTGGTCTTCCCAGCAATCACTTCTCAAACATACAAAATAAATACCTTTGCAATGGAATAACAGAGAACCTTATGACTAAAAGCTGTAGACCACTGGTGATGTTAATAGCATATGGGTCTACCACCTGCAGTTCTAATTCATGTCCTTCACTTGACAATCTCTTCTTATGCATAGGTAACTCAAGTAACAACTGAATTGTGCAAATCCTGATTAGGATGATGAGCTTACATGTTTGGTTTTCTTCAAATAATATTAATGTTATGTTCAGCACATGAAAAAGTATACTTGCCAAAAAGGACAAATTTTTGGTCCTTCTGCTTTAGAGTATGTTAAACCTCATGGAAAATAATTACAGTTGGCATCAGAGAAGAAGGAAGAAATCTAGACTAAAGGATCTGGGTGAATTTTAATTTTCTTCTGTAATATTTAGTAATGGTTCTTTTTTCCCCATTCTGTCCTTCCAACAGTTTTGATTTTTTCTTATGTCTCTCCCCTGGTCTTTCTCACTTTATCAACACCTCTCTTGACATGTGCTCCCAAACTTGGACACAGTATTCTTACTCAGTCCTATCAGTCCTGACCAAAGATATAGAGCTTTTCCATGGGTCTTAATTCCAGCTCTCATGTTGACATATGAGTTTCTTTTCTGCAACAACACAACATTGTTGGCCCAAGTTCAGCTTTTGACCAGTGAATATCAGCTCTTCTCTTACTGTTATTGCAAACGCTATTTGAAAAGTTTTTAGGGGTCAAAAGATGTCTACTGTCCATCCCACAGCAATAAAGACATTGCACGTCAAGCTTGTTTACTAAGGAAAAAATTAAGAAGTGAATTGGGTTTCTTTGTCAATAAAGGGTAGCAATTTTGCAGAGAACCCACCCCACACCAGGAACCAGATTATCTTATTATATGTGTATACACACAGACTCTGAGCAAGAGACATAGAGAGAGACTAGATGTAGCAACTGGAAAGTTGGTGCACTTCAGTGTACTTCCTGATAATACATGCAATTTTTTCAAGCTGTGGTATGTTTGTTTAAAGCATCAATATAGATAATAGAAGAGTTGAAACGTTTGTTTACTAATGAAAGCCAAAAATACCAGAAAGATTCTCTGAGTCTTCTTGTTGACTCTTTATGCCTGTGTGTGATATATAACTACACATAAATATATACCTAATAAAGTTAATAATTTTTTCTTTAAAATGAAAAAAAAAAACAACACAGATGTGATTTTTAATTTTATTTATAGCACGCATACTAAGGCTTCTGCTATGGAGCATAAAGGGACCAGCAATTCCAAAAATCACAAAAAGCTACATGTTTTAGATAATACGATGTTTTTTTGATCCTAACAAGCTGAACCTTGCCCCATATTCATCGAAAGTTTTGATTATTCTATGCCACGGTCTTTGGAGAATTTTGAGTGTGTTGTTAATATATATTCTGCAGAACAGCAAAAGTGTTAATAATTTTTGTGGTTTTTTTTTTTTTTTTTTTTCTGTTGCATGCAATCCAAGTTCCTGCGTTACATTTACTTTTTCCTAAATTCTCCTCAGGTGCCCTATGGCTCCTGAAAAGCAGGTTCAAAACAGTTCCAAAGGCCCATCAAAACAGGCAGAGCTATTTCAATTAAATGCCAGAGCTAATGTTAGGGGTATCAGAGAGGTTATGTTCTAAGTCAAGGTGTTCTGTTGCTTTGAGCAGTATTAGTTCATTCCCTAATTTTTTTGAATGCAAAATTATTCAAATTTCTTATTTTTAAAAAATGTAGTTATTAAAAAACCCTAGCACAGCCTTCTCTTCACACATCCACATTTCAGCAGAAAAGTGAGTCTCTGTTAAAAGATTTCTGAGGTGTTGAAGACTGTTTTTGAAGTTAAGTGGAAAGAAATAGACAGGGATTTTTATGATTTCTGAGGCTGAGTCCACCAGTACTGGAGATATGTTTTTCTGCAGGGTTAAACATCTTGACTCCATGTCCATATGAGTATATTTTGTCCTGTGAAAAATTAAAGTGTTAATTTCATGAAAAGCACATTATTTTCCTCTAGTTCTAAATATCACTAACATGTTATGCTGCTGTGCGTGAATGCACCTGATATTCAACCCACTGAGGGAGCAAACATATCTCTGGGGTTCACCTAAAGAAATTTCCTCCTGATTGTTGCAAAAGGAAGAGCTTTCCTCCTCTTTCAAAAATGTTGAGGAATGCAAAAACTCTATTATTATTATTTAAGCCCAGTGCTTTCCAGCTTTTTTACAGGAGCTATTTCTGGCTTGCCCTTTGCTTGACTGCCTATGCCTGACAGGTAAACATTGCTTATATTATTAAATAAAGATTCTCTTTAGCAACATTCCTAAAAAAACAAACAAACAAACAAAAAAAAAAGAAAATCATAACTTTTGAAAATATGTCAGTTAAGGGGAAACAAAGAAGACAAACAAAACTAAACAATAAAATAAATGAATGCCACTGATAATAGAAAGTCATTGTCATTAAATCCAAATAAAAATTCAAATAATACAGGTTTTCAAGTATCCATTTGTTTATAGTTTGAGCGGACATTTAACAAGTAAATGAAGTGAATATATCTTCAATATGTTACAGTTTACTTGAAGCTGTATTTATAGAGCATTTGCCTCTCATGACGGTAAAATAACATGCCTCAAATACCATTTTTGTAAGCACTTCTGTAGGTTGTCAGGAAAATTAACATCAGATCAGAACAACTCCTTATTACAAATGCATATCTATCTTAAAATATGAAATCATTGACTACTTTGAAAAAATGCAACTGAGTAGTTTAGCGGCATCAATACAGATTCTTAAACTGGTTTCTCTCAATGACTAACCCCAAGTAGGAAGTGAAAGTTCTCATATGAGTGGAAATAACCTGTAGTTCTTCCAGTCCTGAAAGTCTCATTTTTTCAATATCCTGTAGATCTACCTTAGCCATACACATAGCACAAAATTTACCTTTGTTGTAAGATTAACGTTATGTGGAGTTACTCCAAATCTAAAGTGAGGTAATTGTAACAGCTTAGAAGGGAGTTTCAAAAAACTCTGTGTAACTTCCCCAAGAAAACACGGTCTCTATCAGGATATTACACAGTCAGTGGGGACACTCTTCCAGACAGTGACTTATTGAGCCACTACTAAATAATAGTCTTAGAGGAGGATGAGTTCTGAACGAGTCATGTCAATTCAATTCATGATAAAGCACAGATGAGGTTACATAGGTTGCTTTTCAGATGCTTTCCTGACACCCTGAACATTAAGGACCTATGCGAACTTGCTGCCCAATTTTTCCTCTGCATAGTGAATAAAGGCAGGAGAAATGGTTGTATCAAACACATCACCCTCTTTTAGCTGTCATGTATGCTCACTGGATTTTGGAAAAGTAAATTCTTTTTGTCACAGGAGTCTGTTAAGGACAGCTAGAAGAACTTTTGTGCTTTTTTTTTTTTTCACCAGCACATGCAATCTTTCCTGTCAGAGTCATCTCAAAGTTGATCAGAGGGAGCATAAATGACTATTAAAATGGAAATACATGTGGGTATGAGTGAAGTATCAGCTAACACTCAAATCCAAGACAGGAATTTTGATTAATATATTTAAAAACAATTCAAGTAACATTATCAATTATTTGCACTTCAATCTTTTAAAATTAAGTATGTGATTAGCTACTAATCACTTCACTTGAATTAAAGCTATGCTTTAAAAACATTGCCTGCTTTTTCTTTTCACTCTAAAGTGAATAAGAGCTCTTTGTTATTTCTTGAACTGATTTACCCTGTGAAGCCTCAGTTCTCACTTTGCACAGACAACTGACATACTTCATATATCAAGAACCTTTTCCATTCTTACTGAAGTGTCCTCCTTTCTGCTTTGAGGACCATGAGTGAGTGGGTGACATCTTTTGTGGTTTGACCATCAAATTGATTCAGGCTGTTCAGGCTGTCTGCAGTAGAGATATCAGAACTGCACATCAAAAACATTAAAAACAATCCTAAAAAAATTCTTTCTCATCCAAATCCAAGCTGGAAAGCAAACCTCTCACAGTGGCTGTGTACTCAGACTTAATCCCCTATGCCTCTGATATCATTTCAGTATCCAATTCAAGAAGTTAAGGCATATTTCAAACAGACGCAACAGGGAATGCAGCAAAGAGGTGACAGCACTAAAACCTAGGTTTAGTTTGTAATTCTTCTCAGGTTTTGATACCATTACCTCGTCAAACAAGCAGGGAATTTGAGGGCTGAATACCAGGGCTTTAGGGAATGCAAAACATCTTCATGTGTGTTTTTCTCTCTCTCACTTCTTGTTTGTTTCCAAGATGAGTTCATCCATCTTTAGATGCCTGGGGCCAAATTATAGACATGGAAGTGAGTGAAGGAGTTAGTGAAAAGAAGAAGTAGTAGGGAGAAAAGAATATTAAAGCCTCCATAATGCTTGAGCACATTTTAAAGAGTGTGCTTCCTCAAATCATAAAGCTTTCAAGAATTCCAGAGAGCCAGAATTCAGATTACTTTCAACATCTGGCCAGCCATCCTTTCCTAACATTACATTCTCTTGCAAACGCTAAGAGCACAGAACATGAGACCTCTCATATTAACCAACACTACTTTCACTACATTATGTTCTACAAACAAGCTTTTGAATATGAAATAAGAAAGTTAGCTACCAAAAGAAGGAAGCCGAAATTAAACAGTTGCCCAGCTTTATTTTCTGGTTTGTTTTTTTGAGTAAGAAAAGAAGTGGATGAACTGGTTGGGGACAATTTGTAATTGACAGGCCAAAAAAAAAAAAAAAGAAGTTGTTATTATTAGAGGGACTCAGAATTGTAATTCTTTCTAAAATTGTTATGAAACCTAAAATATAATGCAGGACCATTACATGTTGCTATACTACCACGAGCTTTTGAGGGAATGGCTGAGACGAAATGTTGACAGAAATAAACATATCAATCTGCAAGTAGCATAGCTAGTAATGTTAGGATCTGGTACACCATACTAAGGTGTCTAAAGTTTTGTTTAAGAACATAAAACACTATCTCCCTAAGAAAATTATCACCACTTTCCCGCTTGAGATTATTGCCCTATCAGATTTTCTGACATCATCACGCATATTCCCTTCTGCAACCTGCTACTCTCAAATGAACTTTGTGGGAAAGACAAAAAAAACAACCAAAAGCAAGAATTAACCTCCCTCTTGAACACACTTGGACTTACCCAGACCTCTTTGACAGAAGGAGGCTAGGGGAACTGTCATGTGCAGTTTTACCCATGGACATGAGGATGCAGGGACCACTAGCAACAAGGAGGGTGCAATGAGAGTGCAGGTACATGCAATAGTATTTTATGCTCCTGCAACACAACTGCACCCAGAAACCCTCTGTGAACTCTGCTAAAGTGGCACCAGTGCCTCACCAGTGTGCTTGGAAGGGACGTTAATAGCTTTTGCATGAGCTACGTTTTCTGTGATACCGAAAACCTGTACTGGCATCTGGGCATGGATAAAGGAGGGTTTATACAGATAAGACTAAGGCCCCCTTGCTCGGCGAATGTCACACCACTGAGAGGTTGAAAGTATGTGCCTTTCCCTTCTAGCTAGAGTCCACAATATTGGCTGTGTTTTCTGTGGAGAAAAAAGAGTTGCAGAGCAGCACTGGTAAATAATGTTGTTTTTCACTTCTCCACTTTAGCTGACAGGGAAGCACTTCGTCCATAAGCAGCTTTTTTGTAATCCAAGAGTTTCACCTCAAGAGTGAGTCACTGCAGTGCAGCCTTTTAAATGGAAAACTGGATAAATGATGGCAACTTCTCGATACATCGAGTTTAGTGGATACAGGACATTTAGTGGCCTTTAATTGCTACTGATATCTGACCCCTAGATTTTTGGGTGGCATACAGGAATATTTACTGTGAATGTCATACTGCTTCAAAAAGTCTTATCTTACTTTGGACAGCCTTCATCTTTTGTCATCTTAAACAGACTGAACAGACAAACTAATGAGGAAATTACCAACTACTCAGAATTAGGACATCTAAAAACCCAGCCTTAAAGGGATGGACTATAAAGCAGACTGAGAGAAAAGCTGAGACATTTGCTTGAAGGTGTCTCTTACTTTGAATTCATCTATGTAATGTTGACTTAGGTAACATTTTAATTATAAAATATGAAGTCAATTTATATATTGCATATAAAGAACTCTAAAAAAATTAAAAAATAACAGAGGAAATGGCCTCAGGTTGCCATGGAGGAGGTTTGGATTAGATATTGGGAAAAATTTCTTTATGGAAGGAGTAGTTGGGCAGTGGACCAGACAAGTGGTGGAGTCACTGTCCTTGGAAGTGTTCAGAAACCATGTAAATGTGGCATTTAAGAACATAGTTTAGTGGTGGTACTAGGTGGACAGCTGGACTTGATGATCTTAAAGGTCTTTTCCAACCTTAATAATTCTATGACTCTATGAAATTTCATTCTTAAATATCCTTAAGAATGTGCTTTTTATTCTTACAATAATTTGTCATTGAAATGGCATTACTCTTCTCATATTGCCTCCTAAAAAATAGACAAAATAGACACATGGATGTATCAGTCTTACAGTGTTGCTTTCTGAAGTATAAATATTGTGATTTTGGTAAGAAAATGTTTAATTTAATATTTTAACCTGTAGATATGCCAAAAGTATTAATGCACATCACATCACAAACTGAACAGCAGGTTATTTAATCTGACTGTTGGTGATTAATCTTAAAATGTCTGTTGTATCTTAAATTCATTATGGATTATTAGTCTGTCAGGTACATACAATACTAGATTCAGTTTGGAAATACTTATTATCTCAGATTATACTCACCATTATTCAACATAAATTTTACCTTCAACCCACAACCACACCTTGGGCAGACATTAAGGATTTGTCCAGAGGTACATAATGATGATGATTTCCAGGATATGGGCTTTGAGGAAAGAAGAAGGAGCAGGAAGATGGTTATGTGTTGGTTTAATATGCAGTCTGACCAAATCACACTAAAATAACTCTGTGTCCCTCGGATTGTATTCTATTATGCACAAGTGTCAAAAGACACGTTAAATCAAATGGTTTTCAGAATTGTGAGACCAATTAATGTAACACAGAGAAAGCAAGAGAAACAGACATTTGAGTGCTTAATGAGCGCTTAATAGGTACTCCACCTGCCTCTCAGGCATCTGTACACAGAGGATATTCCTTCAATTCGCCTGTGAACACTTCTTTACTTACGTTTCCACAGAATCATCGGCAATCAGTTCATGATGCGTAAGTTTTTGATTCCTAAACAAACAGTTTTTCCAGGTGAGTTTAAAAAAGAAACCCACAAAAATCCCAACCAACAGTAGAACAAAAGAAGTATTTCCCCTTGGTGATACATGTTGAAGAGTTGTTGTTGTTATAGTTAATATATTGTACTATTTCATTTGTTTACTAAGAAAACATTCTTTCTAATGTTTCTTGTAGGTCTGTATGGTCTAAGTGAAATATTGAGTAAGAAGGCACAAACTTTCTAATTCTATTATCGTTATTAAACAGAAGTATTTTATTTTTACCTCCAAGTCTTATGAAAATTTTCCATGCTCTAATTGCTAATATTGGATGACAACATTTAGAGATATCAAAGAGGGATTTGTCTTCTGTTGCAAACTTAACAGATACATAATGCTGATGAGTTTCTATTAGATTCTAATTAGGAAACATCTGTTCTTGTGTATCCAGATCAAGTGGATGAGTTTGCTTTATTCTGTAGTAATAGTTGATGATTTCCAGCAGAGAGCTATATGAATTAGGTCTTTCTTATGCTGTTGCAAACAGCTACCCTTCACAATGTGTAATAGTGCAAGCTCATTGAACAGGTGATTGAAGTCAGTGGTGCTTCTTGTGAAGCTCATAAGTCTCCTGCTCAAGCAACAATACTCTTTTTTCTTGTATATGAAAATGTATTTCATAGCTTGTATGTAATTTAGTATGATTTGTATTATTTACTACTATAAATTCTAAAAGAACTAGATGTACACATAATTTGCACATTCTTTACAGGCTTTCTGAAGTATAGATATGCTTTTTCTAGATAGAAGTAACTCACAGTAATAAACACCTGACCTTTGTGCATGTAGTTTTCTTTCTAGAAAACACTACTTCAAAACCCACAGGATCTTTTCATTGCAGGAGCATGAAGTCAAACAGAAGCAAAAATAGTGAGAAAATTCCCTTCATCAGTATGTTAATGTAGTTTCTAAGCCAGTTTTTATTTGCCTTTTGATGTTGAGGGGAATTTTATTTCATAAAAAACTGAACAGCTGTACTTCTTGAGTCAGACATTTCTGCGTCACAGCTAAACATTAGACCTAAGTAAGAAATAAGGTCATTCATTTTTGTTGGTATTTGGGAAGGTGTGAGTCAAGCTTATTTGGTATTACCAGGTAGTTACATCAGACTCTTTTTTTGTTTGCTTAGTTGTTTTGTTTGTTTGTTTGTTTTTTGAGGAATCACTTTATTAGTGATAACCCCCCCTATTTACACCTAAAATCATGGCAACACAGTGGTTTTATCTTTTCGTCATTTTGCTTCATTCTTCTAGGAGAACATCATCTCGTACTTTTCATTTGCTTTTCTTCAGGTTTTTCATGTAACAAGCTCCTCAAACACATTCAGCAGTTGAAAACCTCAATTTGTTTTTATTTATCTTAAATAAAACTTTTTTCCCCTGTTGCCTTGGAGTTTTTTGATTTTTTAATTTTTATAGGTTTTAGAAGTAGTTATGTAGTGAATGTAGGTTTTAAATGTAGCTGTAGTATCTTTCTCACTGTATTATATCCCTCACCCTTTAGCACAGTAGTTACATATACCCAACCCTATTACACTATTTCATATCAATTCCCCCTAAATTCCAGTAGAACATTTAGTCTCTTTTTCAAGATAGGCCTTCATTCTGTTTAGGAACATCTGCACCCTGGTCTGGACAACAAGATATCACCCAGGACTTTGGAAAGCCTCCAAGGTCTTTACATGCTCTGAAGAAGATGAAGAGGAGGAAGAAGGGGTCCCAAAACTCCCTCAGACTCAATTCCTGAGGGGAGGGTCAGGGGCGGAACGGGGCAAAGGCTGGGGGGTGGATGAACAGGGATTGGCTGGACATTGTTATAAAAATTATAACACCTGGGTCAGGGGGTGTGCACGTGATTTGTATTTCCAGAGCCTGAGAGGCTTCATTAAAATCTTCCCTTATCTTACCGCCTACTTAAATTGCCCTGGAGTTTTTTTTTTCTCCTTGAATCTTTTAGGCAACACCCCCCCTGAGTTTAGTGATAGTAGGAATTCTTTAGGAGGAAGACCAGGGTGGCAGAGCGAAAAAGCTTCCTATTTATCCTTTGATGAACTCACTTTTAAGGCTGACAAGATCCAAGAAAGGACATTATGGGATGTACAAAGTCAATCTAATTCTTCTCAACTAACGTATTGTAGGAGTGCAAACATAATTAAGTATTTGGAAGTGCCTCATACTGATGAAAAAGCAAGACTTAAAGTCCTGTATGTAGTCAGATCCAAAGAAGAAAATGTACAAATAATGTAGGTTATGTACCTTATTTTGTAATAATTAATATTCCATCTCCATTTCTTTCTATCCCACTAGATTTTCCCTTTCTCTTCCTTTGTTATCTGGGATTGTTTCTTATTCTATCCTGTTATTCTTCCCTATTTGCTCCCACTTTTTTCCTAAAGCACCTTGCCTACAATGGACCAACCATCTGACTATACATAACTTGTACTCTCTCAAAGCAGTTACTACTTCTAATTCTCCAATGACCAAGTCTCATTTCTCAGTAAAGAAAAATTCATTTTAACTACCCATCATATTTCCGTGCTGGTCACGTATGTGACAAGTGAAATATTCTCTTAGAGGTGCATACAATCCTCAGTTTTTCTGCTCCTGGCACTATTTTAGTGAAAACTGTTCAGAGTTATTCTCTTCATGACCTCCCCCATTTAGAATGAGCTTTACTGTGATTTACTGTGTCTGAGGAAGTGAGCAATGTCAGCAAACATTGTCAGGCACATGAGACAATCACATATGCTGTGCATGCTCCACTCAGTCCTTGTAGTTATCACTCATGGCACACTAGCCAGAAAATAAGAGAATCCCGACCTTCTTGCTATCTCCTTGTGATTGCTGCCAGCTCTCTAACAGCCAATGATGTTGTGCTGAAGCCTGTTCTGGACTTGCAGACTTATATTAAATGGTGCTGTTATCTGGCCATTCAAGAATTAGACCTTGAAACGCAGTTATCCATCCAGAATATTAAGATAACAGGAAACCAGCTAGAAGATACTGCAGGCAAAGAAACACTGAGAGGACAATGGAGTTTATCCAAAGAAAAATATTCAGTAGTTACTGCACACATGAAAACATGTGGCAGAGAAACACAGGCAGTGTTCTGGCAGGTGACATAATTCACTTGCCCTCCCTGTCATCAGAGTATTCAAAATGAAGAAAGCAAACTGTAGAATATTTCAATAGCATAAACAACTTCCACTTTCAGGCCTTGTTATATTAGATAAAGCACCATTTGAGCAATCTAGATCACAAAAGCAATTCTGACCATGTTTTCTATACAAAGGCATTTTATGCTCCATTAAACTTATTGCTCATACGTTATCATTCTAAAACTGAAGTGCAATGTCTGAGAAAAACTGCAACTCAAGTCTTGCAAGTGAGGAAATGAAAATGTAAAGACGTGATAATTTTATTTTGTTTCATGAATCTGACACTCATATCAGCAAACTGTTTTATTTCAGTCAATAACGATCCAAAATTCCAGGATCGTTTTGCACAAGAGGGAAAGCCACAAGGACCTGAAAAGAAAGGAAGGTAAAATGTTCTCTATCATATTTGTGTAAAATTTCTCTATATTCAGACTTACTAATTAGTGTTCTTAAAACATTCTTAGTTCCAGGTATGTATTCTCACTCTATCTCTGGTGATATTTTCCTAGCAGGTCTTTCTAAAAATCAGCAAAAATACAGAATTCATGGAAGATTATAATCTTTGGAACAACTGAATATTGATTTTCCTGCTGGCAAAGGAATAGATTTGTGCTTGATTTGTTGACCTTGGATGAACTAAAGACTCTCAAAATGCTTAGTTCATGGATTTCCACTAATGTGGAGTTTGTCAGCATCTGAATATAGGCAACCATAAGGCTATCTCCCTCATGATCTCCAACTGAAGATCAGCACTAACTGAATATCAGTGTCTCCTAAACTTCCCTCCTATATCCCAGTCATCACCTGAAGCTATACTTACTCATTCTTAAGACCCATTAGATTTTTGTAGCCTATACTTTTTACCTCTCAGAAGAATCCTTGTGTGTAATATGCAATGAAGAGAATATTTAATTTCTAAGTCTCAACTTTTGTGGTTGTATTTTTGAACTGACTTTGAAAGTAGAAGAAAAACTGGAATGTCCCAACATTAAACCAAAGTAAAAAGTTGGATTGTATTTCAGACAAGAGAAACTGCCACAGTGTTATTCGACAAGCAATACTACCAGAATAAAAAATGACCTGCCAGTCTGCATAGCATTTTTATATCCTAATTCTTATTTTAAAGCTTTATAAAACTTTAAAAAAATCCATTCATAAACACACTAGTGGGAGTGTCTGTAATTTTGCATTACAAATCCTTATGGCTTATCAGAACATCATCCAACAGTTTATGTTTTGCACTTCAGTGTGTGGTCTCTTTATATGTCTCGGTAAGACCAGAATTAAACCAATTAGAGTGCATAATGCTTCCTTCAATATCACCACACAAATTACCAGAAATAAAGCATATAACGAACGTAGCAAGCTTCTTATATTCAGAGTTGCATGTTGTTATAGTCATAAGAATTTCACTCCTGTTTTATAAATTAGACAACTCCACTAGGGAAGACTAAGGAAGACTTTGAACTCAGAGCTGATCAAGGAGAACTTCACCTCTCAGTCTGGTAAGGTCCCTTACCTTACCAGACTTCTCAGGCTTGGCCATCTTATTTCTGTCCTAACACAGATCAAAGCAGAACACAAGCTGACTGTCTCCTGGTTTAACATCTGTCAGGTTTTTTGGCAGTCCTCTCTGTGTGTCCAAAATGTTTAGTCTAATTGTTATTTTCTCCACTACTTCTGGCAAAGACACTGTAATTATGGCTGGGTACAGAGCCAGTATATGTCCCCACCTGGTTCCTGGTGGCTGAAACTCTGGGAGCAGTAGCATCTCTTTCCCATGCGGGCTGCATTGCTTTCCTGCAGCAAAGCAAAAAGGGTGGGACAGAGCCAAAATCTGAGAACTCTTTTATCAGTGGGATTTGGTGTCCTATTAGTTGTTCAAAGCTGATACTAGCAGTTGAATACATGTGCATACGGGCACCAGTATCTGCTGTTTATTTCTTTTACACATTCTTGTAAATTCTGTTTTTCTTAATGATTTCCTATGTTATAAAAAATGTAATATTATGTCTTTCTTTTTTTATAGACATACCCTTCACAGAAAAATAGGAATATTTAGTACATCTGAATAATGAAAGAGCACCCTGCTAAGCTACAGAGTTCATTTAACACTCAGAGATAACTAATAACTGTTCCCATAGGAATGGTTTTGCTATGTTATTTTTATGCAAAGAAATGAGAAATGGCTTGCAAACATCATAACAAAAATATTTCTGTATTAAATGAAAATCATGGCAGTTTTCAAATCCATGACTCAATTTTCATTGTTCATGTAAAATTTATTTTTCTGTTAAAGTAAAAATTAATTTCTTTCCCAACTCTCAAAGTTAATCTGACTGTTTTGAATGTATATGACTGTGAATGCATATAAGAATTTATAGTCTAGTTAAAAACAATCTATATTTTTTGTGTATGTAGCACAAGGGAAAAAAATTAAAATAATATGGAGAAAGAGGTACATGTTACATATAACAGTGCTCTTTTTTATATTATTGTTTTACATCTGAGGATCTTAATATGTAAGTAAAATGTTATCTCTGTTTCACAGGCCAGGAAGTGAACAAGCCAGCATCAGGATCAAGATTGGAAATCACTGGCCTTGGACTATGTGCTAATGATTAAATGTTGCTGCATGTGATTTTCAGCTCCCAGTTTTCTTAGAACTTTGTAATTGTCTGAAGAAAAAGAAGGTAATACTCTCAGCTGAGCACTTGGAATTGCTTAAAATCAGCTATATGCTGTGAAATATCTAACATAACTATTACAGAGCTGCACCTGTTAAGCACAGAACTGAGCTTGGCTACTTTTCCTTGGTGAAAAACACACTCTTAATAGCAGTGGTAGAAGCTAAAATCCTTTTCTTCTACTCTTGTAGTTTTGTGTTCCAAATTATTGAAATATGGTGTACTGTGTTATACATTATCTTTAGTCATTATTTTCTTAAAATAATTGTTCCCTTCAGAAGTATCCTTTAAAGGGACATGCTGGACTAAAAGCACTCACCTCTACATTTTCATGTCTAGAATCAAAATACTCTGGGTTAATGATGTTATTAGTTGAGTGTTAGGAAAGACGAATAAAAAACAAAACATAACTTAGCTAGAGGCAGTAACTACAAAGCAGTGCTTCACTGCATTGAAGTTGCAATCTATAGAGCTGTTACCAAGATAGTGGCATTCAAAATGTCAAGACTTTTCACATTTAGCCTCCAAAAGCATTGGGTTTTAATGTAAAAAGAGTAATTTTTTTTTCTTTGTGTTGTTTCTTGATGCAATTTTTGAGATTTGTCACATTTTACAAATCAAATTTAATTTGACTTCAATTACAAAGATATTTGAAACATATTTGTTTAAAATTAAATACTTTGGTTTCTCTTTACTGCTGGTCTCTGATTTAGAAAGCAGAGGCACTGAACTAATGAACTTCTGTTCTTTAGTTATGTTTTAAAAGAAGAAGAAGGGTGATCATATTTTATAGATGTGTTGAACCTTCACTGGAGTTACTAACATATTTTGCAGTATTTTAACTACTAAGAGGTCATCCATGGCTTGAGAGACAAACTTTCTGTTGAAAGTTGTGTCTCTGTTTCACAGATAATATGGGCTTTCATCTCATACTCAGATCTCCCTATCACTGATATGTCACAGGAGTTTTAAAAATTCATTATACTTGTTTACCTGAAGAATGGGTTACATGCCACAAGTAGTTTCATAAGGTCTATAACATGTATTTGAGAAAGTTAAAAATAAGACAAATAATTTTACAGTGCCCTTCCCACAGCCTCTCATAAAAAAGAGGCTAATTTTCCACAGGCAGTTTAAATGGTAAGAAAAAAATCAGATGCAGAAAAAGCAAAAGATAAGTGTCAAGATGAACACATACAAGGACAGAAGGAGTAATGACAAAGTAATGCCAGTAAGGCTTTTCTGGGGAAATGATCACCCTTATTCTCAGTTGATAACCAAGTGTTACTTCCAGGTGTCAATCACTTGAGAAACAGAAGTTTTCAATTTTAGACAAAAATCATGACTGTCAAAATGACCAAAAGGACATTTGCTAATGCTGTATTAGTTAAGCATTGCCACAGAGCCAAGCAATTGCCCTGTTTGAAACTCGGTGCAAATTTTTGAGGTTTCCTTCAATGCAAAATACACATTTTCCATTGTTAATTATATAGTAACTCCTCTTATTCAAGCTGCTTATGGCTTTCCACCTTTTTCTCTATTATTGCCTTTTGCTGAGCACCATAACTCCATTATTAGGAATTTTTAGTCTCTCTTTGGAGATGTCTCATAAGTTATGTCTCATCCCTGCCTTGAATCATGCTCCAACAGATACATGCATCTTGCTGTCCCAAAAAAGAATGATTTTTAGCATAGGATAAAAAGCAAAGATATGCTGTCACAGTCAACATACAAACTTTGCCCCTATTCTTCCATCCCAGCTTTTCTCTGCTGAAAGACTAATTTTTGCATCAGGGCAATCTGTGAAAGTAGGTTTCTGTGAAAAAAACAGGACTTTCTCCATTCTCAACCTCCCCATTAAAGCTCCAGCCCTATGCAAAGACTCCCTAAAGCATGGTAGGAAAAGATTTGCAAGATTATGCATAATTTGCAAAAATGCCAACATCTATATCTATCAATTAGGTGCAATCTGAGGGACTCAGTATTGCTTAAGGAAGTATCTCAGGCTCAGATAAATTACAGACAATTCCAGTTGTAAATGTATGAGAGATCTTGTTGCCAAAATCTGCTCTCCAAACTACTTTTTCATTTTTTCTGTATTCACCTACATGTTCTTGAATACTAGGAGATGTTGCAACTTCCTTTCTCCATATGAAGAGAGGTAGAAAAATAAAAAAGAAGGACTGAAAAAGAGTTGCTGCCACATTTTTAAGGAGATAATAAGGAAGGAGTTGTAGAAGCCTGTCTGCAAAACTAATGAACAGCCACAGTCCTTCATTTCTGCAGATCTTTTTCATATAATTTGCTTTGTCTCTAATGTATCTAGCCAGATAGATTCAGAAGGTGTTGAAGGCTGTTCACAGAGAACAAGAAGAGAAGGGCATTCACCTTGGAGAAATGATGCTCAGCTCCAATGGATAACTATTACAAAATATTTAAACATACCTTGACACCTACATAAATGCTCTAACCCTTGTGCAGGTCTTTTGTTCTCTCTTCATGGCCTAATTAATATTCAGTTATTTCAATAAGAATAGAAGAGTTTTAACTTCCCTTAGTTAGAGGAAGAAATAAAACCTTTTTTTATGCACCCTGGCTGAGTGTGTAAACCACAAAACAGATTGCTTACCATAGCCAGTTCCTCAGTCTGTGCTGCATAAAGAGTTCTGTGGACCACTCTTGGACAATGTTTCAGGTGGAAAATCCCAGTTGGGAATAATTATTCCTCCCTCTCTGAAGCAGCTGAATTACAAGACCCTGACATTTTATTTCTTCACAATTTCTTCCTCATTAACTTTCTTTGAATTCATTTAGAGCCTAGATTTCTAATTAAAGACTGTGGGTTTACTTAGAATTAGCTGAGAGGAAGATGCTTTAGCCCTGGACATTGTATTGCCCACAGCCTTTCATGGACCTCCTCTGTGGTGTGCTAGTGGGCTCCTGGGAGTGAGAGCTGGACTCTTGGCCTCCAAGGAAACATTTCAGCCCCTGGTGACACACCTGGTATGCATGAACCAGTGGGTGCCTCAATTCCTCCAGCCCATCAGTAGGTTTCTGTCTCCCATTGCAGCCCAGTTGAGAAACTGTGGAGAAAAAGCATGTCCACAAAATCTCTTAGGCTGAGATTCTACGCTAAGTGTTCCCATACTGAGACTGTTGGCATGACAAGTGTCAAGAAAAAAAAGAGAATATTGACAAGACTTTTACAGAAGTTCAACATAGGCCAATCTTCAAGTCCAATTTGTACTGCTACAAGCGCATGAAGGAAAGGAGTTTGAGGAAGGAAAAATGGCCCAGAGGTGCAAGGGCAGGTGAGATACACAAATGCTGATACCTCTGTTCCTACTCATTTCCTCACAGTGCTCTTTCACCCCAATGAATAGCAGCATGCACATACTTGTCTAGGTCACAAAAAACTTCCTTAAAAGCTAAGGTGGGGAAATACATGGAAGTATAAGGAAGTCTTGTCTAATGAATATTTCAGAAGGGCCAACTGTCACACAGCACTGGCTAGTGACTAAACAAGGAGTCTCCTTAGGCATTCAGGTTAGTACACAGCTTAGATACAGTTCTGACAGTCAGCAGATGAATTAATGACCTATCCTGTGGACCATAATAAAAGTGTCATCATCTGACAGAGGTAAGTGTAAATTGAAATGGAAGAAACAGAAATAAGGGGGAAAGAAAGGAGAGAAAGCATTCCACATAGAAAATAAATAAGTAGTTGGAACACTGAATGCATTGATTTACTCATATGATGTAAAAAGTGAGAGGTCAGAGAAGACAACCAAGGCATAGGTTGTTATTTCTCCTTCCAATCATTTCTCGGAACCTTATTTTGAAATTCTGTGTGTGTAAACTAGTTTCTCTAATGCCACGACTTCATAATTTTACTTTGTTAAATAACATTACATAGTGCACTCTGCACCGAAGACAAAATGTGAACAGTTCATACCCTCAAATTTTAGTGGTATTTAAACAGACAGGAATGTGAATAACCTGTCAACAGCGTTACCCACAGATGATACATTTTATATCAACCCTGCCAAACCTGAAAAATTTCCTGTGCATTTCCTGTGAAAGAGGTTCTTCCATTTTGTGGTAATACAAGCATAAGTTTTTAGAATGGGTACTTTACATGTCAATGTTCATTTCAACATTTCCTGTAATGACAAAGTCTGAATTGTAATTACCTGACAACACTTGACAAAAAAGTACTAGCATGAATTACTGAAACAGCATTCCAAGCATCCCATTTTTTCAACTTTATTCCATACCACTTTATGGAGTATTTTAAAATTGAAAATTTTCGTAGAGTATTTTAAAATAAAAAGAGGAAGAGCCAGAGCAAGAAAAGTATCATCATTTGTTTATGTAATGAAGACTGGAGATGTCAGACTAATGTGCATATTTTCCCTCCTGTGCCTCATTTCATGTAAACATGGAGATGGCCTAGAATTTACTGTCTCTTCTGCAGTTTAAAACAAAAACCATTGTCCAAAGGCCAAAAGCATTGTTCAAAGGCTGAGGTGCAATACATATGAGGGGGGCCATGAGTATCACAGTGACTTAAAGAAGTCTGAACTGAGCCAAGGAGAATTTGAGTGTCCAAGATATTTGGGAAAACTACTTCTGCTTCTGTTTAGAGGAACTCTCATATACAACAGCAATGGAGGCAGACACCTCTGGCCTTTTTCAGTGTCTTTCTCCAAAACCTTTCTCTGGAGAATTTTAATCTTCTTCCCAGGAGCTAAGTGTCTTATGGGATCTAGCAAGAGTATGGAAAGTGAAAAATTAACATATTCAGTATTTCCAATCAAACATGATAATAATGGTGCTGGATGACAAATCTGACACTCAGATTACTGGAAATGCCAAAGATACAGGTTTCTTTTACAATTTTGGCTGGGTAACAGTGAACAAACAATATCTTTCACAATATAGGAAACAATACCGGAAAAACCCCTCAGGAACAACATAGCAAGGTTCACAGGGGGGTCTTCAGCCCACAGCTAGGACTATTTCAAAAGACAGAGGTATCTGCAATAAAATCTCTCTTTACTTGAAAGCACAGTATGTGTTTAAGAACTAAAGGCCTCAAGGTACCTTGCAGAAAGAGTAGTAGTAAAGTAAAGTCTTCAGTAAAGTCCTACTCAACTCTCTTAGTATAACATCTTCAGATTTATAGTCTTACTTTTTATTTTGTACATTATGATTTTCTATATCCAAAGAGAGATCTAATCGCACATTAATTAAGCAAATAATATAATAAATCTAAGTTAATTTTTTATGTTACAATTGAAACTTTTAATAACATTAAACCAGAATTTACTACTTGACCAAGACTTTAACAAAGGCATATAGGAACAGGCATCTAGCCAAATATATTCAGGTTTGTATATTAAGTCCATTTCAGTTCTATCTGACTACAGACTATGGTTGACATCATCCACTGATAGTCGTTTTAGTTGCTGCATAATACTTGATATAGTCACACTTATGTCAAGACATAAGATAGACACAGGTTTGCTACCTCTTGAAAAAACTTTCCAACAAAAGAAGACTCACATGAAAAATTGGCTAAAATCTCTGAAGTAAAATAAGTGAAGAATTTCTGGATGTTTTAGGCTGAACTCTCAAAACAGGAGGTTTTATGTTGTGAGAATTTTCTATATGTATTGCCCTGTAAGGCACACAAAAAATATAACACAACTCAGTCTGTGGATATCATCTTCAGTGGGAGTTTCTAAATGAGCAGTGAGAACTTTTGAAAGTATCTTTGTCACTCCTTCAGCTTTAACCCTGTGTTTTCTTCATATTCACCCTTTTTAGCAACAAAATGATTTTTAAGAAAATAAGAGAGAAAGATACTTTATGATGTCCAGTTCTAAATGCTCACATGCAATGAAGAAAAAAAACAGGTGATTGTAGAAAGCTTGAGTGAACCTTACAGCTATTTCTTACATTTGAGAAAACAGGGAAAACATATGCTTTATTTAGCTAAGTTCTTGCTTACATGTAGAAGGAAAAGGATTAAATGTAAATGTTTACTTTTATTTTCTGGGAAGATTTTCTTTTTTAAGCTAGTCAAGAGCTTTATGAACAAATAAATGTTACATGATGAAGTGAGCTTTTGTTGGGCATGTTCACACACTTTGTGATTAAAAGATGTTTATTCGTACTTAAATTTTCATCTTTCATGAATCATGTTACCTCTGATTAAGAGGTCCCAAATGATATGACTTGGGGAAAAAAAATAAGAAATATACAGAAATGCATACAATAGTCTCTCATTCAGTTGTCTGCAAACCTTTATATTTACTTTCATATGATTTCTAGCATGAAAGTGTTATATTTGTTTTATATACACATGACAAAAATAAAAATAAAACCATTTATATTATTGTAGATATCTGTGAAAAAGCAATGGCTAAGTTTGTTAGCTCTGTTGGACAGACAAAGCATTAATACAGTTTTCAGCTATAAGCTGCATGTTATAAACCTGGGAGATTTATAGGAAGGTATCAGTGAAATATAAGTTTCTAGAAGAATATTTAACACTTTTTATTCAAGTTTTTAATTAATCAGAATGCACTTCAACATCTGAAGCAGCTGTTAAAAGAAATATTATTTACATTTTTAATTACGATACATTTTGTTACATTCCTTGACTTTGAAAGTAGTGTCAGATTAACTGTAAGGGAAAGAGACAGACAGACAGACTTGTCCAATGAATAGTACACTGGACAGGGATTTAGTATCTGTATGATATACAGTGATTTTGATCAACTTATTCTTGCATCGTTTGTCTCTGCTCTGAAGTCCTTTTTTGTCAACAGAGACGAACTTATTAATATTTACCTGATGACACACATAATTTTAGGGAAATGTTCGTTTTCATGAAAAGCTGTAATTTTTCTGAAGACACTTTAAAAACAAAATTTTAAATTTCAGTCAGGTTTTTTAAAAACAATTTGGTTTTGTCTTTTGTTTTACTTGTATATAATGTATTACATATAATTATGTGTATATTACTGAAAATACTTGTCCATTAAAAAAAAATCTGTTTACAGAACCTTAACCTTCCCATGGACAGACAAGACTGCATAGGCAAAGTATTTTGGGTAAAGAAGTTAGTGTTGATATTTTATGGACTGTTTGGGTTTGAATGGTTTTTCTTTTCTTTTGTTTCTGTTCCTGTTCCTGATCTATCTGATCCATGCAGATGACATTATCCAGTGTCTTATTAAGTTCCTGCAAAGTGTTATAGCCCTGTGAAGTTAGAGTCCTATTTCAAGCTTCAGGGGGCATTCTTTGCACATGTATATTCAAGGTATAGGGATGAAAGACTCCAGTTTGCCTACATTTTCAGGATAAAGGAATGTAAGGGCTCTAATAGAAAAAAGAAAGATGGAGAGAAAATCTAAGAAAATGAGTAAAATCATAGGTGAGGGAAGTAACCACTTTGAGTAGATGTTGAGCATTTCCTAAATCTGAGATGCTTACAGAAAACCTAATACATACCCCTAATTTAGTGGTACAGAAATCAGCATGAAGTATATAAAAACTATAGGGAAGAAATATTTGGGCAGTGGGTGCTTTAGCAGGAAAGACCCTTGATCAGAACAGAAGCTCTTGCAAAAATATAATAGCTACAATTAAATAAATTATAAAAAGGTTTAGAAATTGAGACTCTACGAATACTCTAAAATGGATACTCTAAAAACATATAGCAAATATGAGCCAACCCTAAAAAAAGAGTACCTTTCTTTCAGGTAAAGCTTTCAATAACAGCTCATTTTTCAGTTTTGTTCATCTGCCACAGCTCTTCTTGGTCTTAATCTAGCTCAGAAGGACCTGAAGCTTTCTCATTGTCAGGAAAATAGATGAAGAATGTGCATTTCTATAAACTAAGAATCAAGGAGGAGTATAAAGGTGAGAGCCAGGGAAAAAAAGTAATATTTTTTGCTGGATGATAATAGTCAACGAAACAGGTTTGGTAGGAGGAATCTTGAAATATAGGAGATTCTGTTTTCTCAGCATGATAATTAGTTGCTCTGGGTTCCTGATTTAGTACTTTAATGTCAGTAGTTTATTATATTTTGAGTGATAATACATAAAATACTAAGTTTGAGTCCATAATAAGGGCAGCTAAGAGTCACAGGCATCATGAAAGTAACGTCCTTGGAGAAACAGGAATATCATTTGTAGATGGTATATGCTTATTTCACAAACTAACAAGACCAAAGGACACTGAGGACTTAGTCCTAGGAATCAAGCCAGATAAAATAAGTAATATTAAACTTGGCTAGAATTCAGAATCTGATCACAATATTATCAAACTAGAAGTCCTCTGGAGGGTTTAATGGAAGGTGTCATTTACAAGGCATTTTAAAAGCAGACTCATGAAGTTAGTTCACAGTACTGGATCCAGAAAGTTTGAGAGTATGCAGAACTCTTCTAGACCAAGGGTTGGCATTCCATTTCCTACAGAATTCATAGCTGATTAATAAATCACAGAATCCCAATATAGCTGTAATCCATGGAAGGTCATGCCATCCACCAAACCACTGTTCTGCACAACATGCACAGAAAAATATTGTTTAAAAGTACTCCATTACATGAAATGGTAAAAAATGAAGAATAGAAAAGCCACAGAAAAGGGTCTGTCACCCTGCAAAGACAAGAATTTAGTGGATCAATCAATAGACTCCCATTCAATGTACTAACAATCTGACACTGAGAAAATGGGTTGAATAAGAGACAAGTATTTCCTTACTGTTTGTGTTGAAAAGGTGTCTTAAAAGTTTTGTGAGTTCTTGGTGTTGCAAGACTGATTTTAAAATTTTTATGTCTAACTATGAATATATATCAGACACGTTTTGTAGTAGCTGAGTGAACCCCTGTATATAAATCTTACGGTCCGCTGGCTCCTCGCATCCTGTATTAGCCTCTTGGTCACTTGCAAATCAATTTATCTCTCTTTCTCTTCTGAAAAAAATTGTTACCTGTTACAAAGAGATGTTGGAATATTAGCGTATTTCTGCACATTGTTTCTTCGGTGGTTCATTAAACAATAAAAACACTTTTTAAAAATTATAAATAGTCACAGAAATGTGGCTTATGGTAAAAAATATTTTTCATAAACACAAGAATCTATTCAGATACTGATTTCAAAACTTGCACGTGTGATGTCTATCCAATTAATCACTTACAAAGATATCACCAACCATGCTGTGGAAGCTAAATACAAACAAGGTATGTAATTGTGATTATATGTGGAGAAAATAAACGGCTTTTTAGAAGGATGTGAAAAATTTAAACAAGAACCTAATTTTCTATGAGCTGTGATGGTAGGATAAATGTTCAGGAGATCAACAATATACAAAAGTCCTTTTAAATATCAAATTTGGCAATAGAGGTAGAGATTCAAGGAATGAAATTTGTCTGATATGTAATTTTTGAATAAAAACTGCTTTTCATCATTTTTTACCTTTTTATCAGAGTATTTGAAGTGGTTTAATTTATATTAATGATATAATTTTTGATATGAGAGTGTAGCTTAACTACCAGATGATCTTTCAGATTCAAACAGCTCTTCATGGAAGAACCTCTGGTAAAGCAAATGTTTTTGTTTGTTTTTCCTTACTTTGTAATTAAAAGTTTGTGGCAGACAGATAAATCTGCAGCTGCACAAAAACATTCAGGCTTTTGATTACAGTCAATGATTGCTTCAAAGAAATCTGGACAATGGGAGATATTAATGTAATAATTTGAAAATGGATATACTGTGATCATGCCAGCGAAGATTTAGTATCAAAGGCATCAAATATGTTAATAGAACTAAGCCAAGTGTGACTAAGTGGGATTGAACATAGTAGAATGACAACCTAATAAGTTTTGAAAGTCATAAAAGCTATGGTAAATAGAGCAATTTCCCAAATTATAAGTAAGACCAACCAATAAACATTCTTCTAAGCAGATGATCCAGAATATAATGAGAAATTTTTTTTTGAGGGGGGAGGGGGAATGTTTTCTACAAGATGCAGGTCAATATGGTATCTCTTTACTAAGTTCTGGTTATGTTTAAACTGGCTCTTTGTGCCCTTTCAGATACATTTCTTCAGCACAGTATTATAGTCTAGAGGTAAGTAAAAGAATACTTGAATGCTTTTATTTAGCTTTATTTAATCTAAAAAAGGGAAGACTGATGACAGTTTTATAAAATGTACAAAACTGTTACAAGGAAGACTAAATTCTCCTCCTTTTCCCCAAAAACAGAATTTGAAGTCAGATACTGGGGAAATTTTCCAAAGCCATAAATACATGTTAGTATAGAAATCTGTCAGCTGAATGGATTATGTAATCTTTAAGGACAGTAAAGACAGTATAGATTTTTTTTTTAGGTACCCTAGATTTATTTATTTATGTTGCCTCAGCACAGAGCACAGGAGGGAATGACCCCTTTTGGTCTATTTCTATCATGCTATGGCATCATCTTACATCTTTACCTCTCCCTCTTTTTACATCTTTGCTAAATTGAAAATTCCATATATTATACCACATCTGGAGAAAATGTTGTCAACATTAAAAAAAAAAAACATTAAAAAGCTGCCGAATAATCTTCACAGCACAAACTGAGTTTCACTTTATGTTAAATAGTTCCTTTTTACTGCTGTTCTTTTCCCTCAGTGAATTCATTGGCAATTGCTTAGGCAATCTCCACGATACTGTAGCTCTGGACTAAATACAGTTATTACCATGAGAGAGAACTTCTACATTATCCTTTTATTGAGAAACAAAGCCACTACAATGTTTAGCCACAAAATCTCATCACTGATGGATTGCAAGACAGATTAAAGTAACCCATAGCTAGTCTATACATGCTGAAGTGAATGTGGAACTGATCAAAGCAAGTTGATCAAATACTACGCTCCTTATGTAAAGTTACTGCTATAAGAATGTATTTTCTTGTTTTGCACACAATACTGAAATTGAAGTGCAGCTGATATTAAAAGATATTTCCCAAATATTTATTTTTCAATACTCCATGACCTGTTCTTTGTTTGAATATTTTAGCCTTTCTTGAATTTGGAGCATTGTTCAACAATTCTTATCTCTGAACCATGTTCAAGGGTTGTAAATAATCCTACTCTGCTCCTGGATCTAATTAATGGGTAGTTGAAGAACTGATCTATTCTTTTTGGAGAAAGGAAAGAGACCACATAGGGTAAAGCTCTGGTGTAACTGTGAACCAACTGCTCCATAGCTCTTCCAAATACTTACAGGTACTTTTCCAAACCAGAAGAAAAAACCCAGAAGACAAGAACACATAGATACTACAGTGGTGGAGACCAAAGAGGTAAAAAGTGTTATCCCTGTTACCACTTCATCCTTCAAGTAGTTAAGGAAAGATGTGTGATTCAATAACCTGATAATTTATAATCATCTAATTCACCGGTTTTGTGGTGTGGGAAGCTTGTAGGTATTTAACTTTTTGTGATTTACCCACTGACACATGGGGTAGAAGGAGGAGATGAAACAGGAGAGAATTTGCCTTGCAAGAAGGGATTGGTTTTGGTATTTGTTAAAAACACTACCTCTATGACTGGTGGAGAAGTCTAAAACAAAATCTGACCAAGAGAAACCAGGAGAATGAATTACCTAGTCACCATATAACTGAGAAGTAATTCAGCTTTTATTCTGTTGGTGAAGATCTGCTGATGTGATTGAAGTAGTTGTGCAAAGAAATTAATGTATCTGTGGGCAAAGGAAAATAATGTCTACATTAAAATAGATATTTTTCAAAGCAGATGGATGTTCACAATAAAGGAGAGCAGATTTCTGGTGACTTAGGACAGAATTTGAAATCTTTGGTTTTCTTGGAATGATCTTAAAACATGGGAGTATGGGCAGGTGTGCTATGGTAGGAATTTGAAAGTGTCAGGGAAAAAAGTGGGAATCATATTTACTTTGGAATACCTTTGAGCAACATCTCTCTGTAGTTAGCATAAAGAGGATAATAAGCAAAGGAGTTTGATTTCAAAGACAATTACATATCTGAAACCAGGCTACCATTTTTTACTAGAACCCAGTCCTCCATCCTAATCAGTTGGACAAATAAGATGAGGTAGATGTTAGTTTTGTTATGTTTGAGATATAACTGTGATTTTATTTTCAACTTTGTGCCAAAGATTGATATGGGAGAGGCCTTGCTTTACTGGACTTTGACAGATTTTGAGAGTCATCATCAAGAACTCACATTGAACCAGTGGAACTGCTGACCTGTGAATCTAAGTGAATGACTGACTTTCAAGTTGGTGTAGAGATCCATAATGCCAAAAGCATATCCAATGGTAGAAATTAATGGTCATACACTTTGAAAAAAAAGGAGAGTGTGTTATTTTGGGGGTTTCTTTGTGACCTATTTTTGAGGGCAAGATATTTAAGTGTGAAGTGCATTCAATCCTGATCACTGACAAATTAGAATTTTAGTAGATGTGTTCCAGCCCTTGGAGAAAAGCAGGAAGGAAGAAAGAAAAGGAGAAAAAGGATGTTTATTTATAAGGTTGCAATAAATGTATCACATACCTTAGCAATTGTTTCCAATGTGTCCACTGGCACTTGAGGACATGGTTTACTGGTGAGCACAGTGGTGGTGGTGGGTTGACAATTGGACTTGATGATCTTAGAGGCCTTTTCCAACCTTAAAAATTCTATGATTATATTACTTAGATCATAAGTAGACAGACCATGTAAGTTTTTTAAAAAGTAGCAATGAGACAACCTTTGTCAAATATCCCTCTTTTATAGTTTTCTTGTGACATTTCACAGAAGGTTACTGAGTCCAACTCCTAACCCCAGACGCTCTCCAAGAGTCACAGCACATGCCTGAAAGTATTGTCCAAACTCTTGAACTCTGTCAGGCTTGGTGCTGTGACCACTTCTCTGGACAGTCTCTTCCAGTGCCCAACCACCCTCTGAGTGAAGAATCTCTTTCCAATATCTAACGTAAACCTCCTATGACACAACTTCAGGCCATTCCCTCAGGTCCTGTCACTGGTCACCACAGAGAAGAGATCAGTGCCTGTCCCTTCTCTTTCCCTCACAAGGAAGGTGTGACTGCAATGAGGTCTCCCCTCAATCTCCTCTTCTCCAGGCTGAACAGACCAAGTGACCTCAGCCACTCCTCATACAGCTTTCCCTCCAGGCCCTTCACCATCTTGGTTGCCCTTCTTTGGTCACTCTCTAAGGGTTTTATATCTTTCTCATATTGTGGTGCCCAAAACTGCACACAGTATTCAAGGTGAAGCCTCACAGTGCAGAGCAGAGTGGGACAATTCCCTCCCTCAACCAGCTGGTGATGCTTTGCTTGATGCCCTCAGGACACGGTTGGCCCTCCTGGCTGCCAGGGCACTGCTGACTCATATTCAACTTGCCGTCTTATCATCAGGCACCTCTCTTCTAAAACAGGCAGACTTTCTTTTGGTGTGGCATGGCAATGCAGCCTACAGTAAGGTGACCTGTACTGGAAGAATTTGGGCAATATTAAAGGTGCATTCTTAACTGTCACAGTCTTTCATCGGCAAATGTTGACTGTAATAAAGAAGGAGGAATGAGAGAGTAAGATCCCAAAGTTCACAGCCTTCTGATATTTCTATAATATTAAAGTCCAATTCGATCATATTCTGTCCATCTTTTCTTTCTCCTAAAAAATTCTATACTAATTTACTTTTTAATTCGCACCTTAATTGTAAGCCAAATCTGATTGGTAATGAAATAACTGTTTCTCGTAAACAACAAAAAGTGATAAGGAAATTGGTGAATAGCTTTCTCTGTTGTCTTTCTCCTAGAGCACTTCTTATAATGGTTTGTTTTAGTGGAGTTGTACCCATTGACAGCTATCTAATGGAATGTGGGCAAAAGTAAATTACCTTAAACTTCTATTTCTGTTTTTATAGGAGATGACAAATAGCTTTGTTACGTGCTTCTCCTTATACTGGAAGAAGTGAAATAATGAGAGTAAGGCAGACACTCAAAGATGTTTTTCAGAGTGAGTGATGTGCTTTATCACTTATTGCTGCTGTGAGGTATGGTGCAGTTGCTTTATCCCTGTGGCTTCCATACAGCATTCCACTGTTTTGCAGATGTTCCTACTTGGCTTCTGGAAAAGTACGTTCCAATTTGTTTTCTAAGCTAAATCAAACTTAAGCTTTTCCTGTGTAAAAAACTGCAGATGTTACAGAGAATAACTTTCATACACATTTGTGGGCTATTATCTTTTAAATATTGAGAAGACAAAACCTAGCTCTTCTTGATTCATTTAGGAATCATAGAACATGAATATTTTCAGCCACTTCAAGAAAAATACATAATGCCGTGTAAGCCTAGGCTAGATACTGGTCTCATCTGGCAGCTGCACAGAGTATGGCTTGCAAGGCATGTTTCCAGGCACATATACAGTGAGAAAGTGAATGAAAAAGACTCAAGGGAATACAGCTAAGACCACCTAGGGTGTTAGCTACAAACTTACCACTAACAGTGTTTCGTGCTATAGCTGGATCATTCTCACCTTATTGTATTTTCCTACCATTTTGTTAATTTCTAGCTGAATCACTGGAAATAAACAGAGAAAAGGAAAACATTTAATCCTTCTTCTTGACTTAATCTTTAGGAAGATTTCTGTCTTTTGCTAATTAGTCTCACAGGATGCTATGGTCTATGAAAAAATCATAGCAGCATTTCTAATTGCACAAATTTTTTCCTGATATGTCAAGATGGAAAAATACCAGAATCCACCTGCTGGATTTTCATTTCTTGAAACTCTTTTGTGTTTGCAGGATAGATGGACCCAAATTCAAGCCAGGGCTCCAAGCTCAAACTCTTGTCACATGCTTCATCCCCAAAAGCAGACACACTTTTTGTCTGAACCCAAATGCTGAGCTCCCCTGTGTTTGCATGGCCATCTCAAAGGCCTGAAAAACCTCACCTTGGACAGAGAGTGTCAAAGCAGGGCCACATTGGGCAGGGATGGTCATGCTGCCTTTGGAAAGCCTTTGCTGTTGGGATCTTCTACATGGTGCTGGTTTTGGGAGTTAAGTCCTGTCTGTCTGGGAGTGAAAAGTGGTGACTAGGACTTCTTCTTTGTTTTCTTCAGACCTGGTACTGTTCTAGATTCAAAAATGTAAACTTTGTTGATACGACATTCCTGATGTGAGCTGCTGAGGCAGGTCTTCTTTCATGACTATTTAACTCTGAAGCCATCTCAAAGCAAGATGCTACCAGGACTCAGAGGGCATTTGCAGGTGTTACTGTTCCTGCATAGCCTCTCAGGGTTTCCTCCACCTGCTCACAGCCCAGGACACCATGTCAGTCCCCTGGAACCAACAGCACCTACCCCAGCAACGGTGCAGCAGGGTTTAACTCCAGGTGCCCACAGCCCTGCCATGCCTGGCCATGGGCCTCAGCAAGACTGGCCTGTCTGTGGATCCACATCCCAGCATGGCCTTGCATGGTCCCCAGGGAGATGCCCGATGACTTGGACTGGGGCTGCCTTTAGCACAAAGTGATGGCTGCTGAGAGCTGCAGCTATGGGACATAGATGTCAGTGGCTTTTACAGAAGGACACCACTCTCATGAGTGACAACTCTCCGAGCAAATCCTCCAAGCTATTAGAAGGTTTTTGCCTGAGTATCGCGGCAAAAACCCAAACACCCAGTGGTTATGTTTCTATTGGGTTTAGTTTGTACTTGGAGAAATGCTGGGCTGGTAAGGACAGGACTCCTCTGAATAACCTGTGCCCTAGAGAGAGTCCTGAAAATGAGTGACAGAGCAAGCTTACTGGTCAGGCATTGAGCCATTGATTGTGCTCTTCTAAGCACTAAAACTGTGCAGCGATAGCATGTAAAGCAGAGAAGTAGCAGAGCAGAGAATGGTGCTTAGGCAGGGATGGAAGGAGGTGGAAAAGGAGGACACTTCAATGGTTTTTAGGTAGAGGGTGATCCATGTATGTATGTGAGAGGATAAATCTCTGTGTGCCAAATCCACTCAACTGACTATCCAGGAAACTTTTGAAAAGCTTCAGGTTCAGAAGAATTTGAATTGCTTCTGCCTATTCGGACTATTTGTAGACTAATTTCTAAGATTATATATTAGCATTCACCACTTCAGTAAAATTGTTTCAGCTGTGAAACTTCTGCAACGAGTAAACAACTGAAATGTGGAATGAAGCTCTTTTCAAATTAAATAAGCAACACTCGTGGTAAATCATGAGAGGAGTAAACATTTTCTCTCTTTATTGCCTTGAAGCACAAGACCAGAAGCAAGCTTTACAAATATTTAATACCTCTTATAAATAAATTACACAGGCAAAGACTAAACACCAGACCTAGACGAGGGTGATTTCATTGTGAAAAAGAACCCTGTACTTTGCCATGCAGTCATCTTTTTCTACAGAAATAAAAAGTCTGTTTTTTATATCTTGTTTTCTTTCAACTTTGAACAGAGTTATCAAGGCTGAAATTGATAGAAAATTTTCTGTCTAGACATCTTCCCTAATGCCCCAAGGAAAAAAAAATTAAGAAGTTGACAGAAGAAACAATTGATCTGCAACAATGGCATTATTACTCAGGAAAAAGCTCTGCCCTTGAGACAAAGGACATGTGCATGAAACGAAATACTATTACTTAGTGTATCATACTAGAATGTGTATGATACTAGTGATGCCTCAGATTTTTTAAGATTTTTAGCTTTTTGTAGATTTGAACGTAGCTGGAGTTTTTCTTCACTTTAGATGGTTACTCTCTCACATTTTGTGAGTCACATTCCTGAAGCGTCTGTTTAGCTGTCTTTTAACTGCCTCTTCAAGGCAACAGATTTTTTTCAAGAACATTCTGTTAGTATATGCACCTGGACTGGGATAATAAGAGATATGGTAAACAAAACAGGATAGAAGACTCAAGGCCCTTGGAAGGCCTCCACTGGGGCAGTTCTGAGGGTGGTACCAGGGCAAAAGGGGTCTTAGGATTGGATGTCCCCATTAGATACGACAATCAGTAAAGATATAAAAGTGTAAGTATTTTGTATGTGGGCATGTGCCTTTGGACTCCGTGGCCAGAAGGTATTCATTAAAAGAGCTGTTCTCTACCTTATCTATACTAATTTCTTGGAGAGTCTTTTTCTCCCCATAACTTTTTAGACAACAATAGCAAGACCCTTGGTAAGTACAGATAGCACCATAAACCTCAAATAAAATTTCAGCTTCTTTTTTGTTTTCTTATTTTCCCCCTTTTACTTAAGTATCAAGGGGTTTCCCACTAATCACTTTTCCCCATAGATTTAAAGCTCATGTTACTTTTTACAAGTGTTTGGAGTGTGCCTCTCAGGGGCAGGGCAACACTGCCATCATGACCACGGGGGGGTTCATAATCAGATGACATGCAGCATAAAAGTGTGTTTGTAGATCATGGCAATGATCAGATCTACCAAAGACAAGTCTGCAGGGTATATGTGGGACTGTGATGCCTACAATAACCAGAAACAGAAGTTAATATTTTCACAAGCATATTCGAGACAGTGTATGCACAGTGGAGATTCATATCCTCAAAATATTAATGACAGTATTCAGACACAAACAGGTATTATTTTCCCTCAGTATACACTAACAGTGTACGTTCATTAGCTGGAGCCAGTTTTACACAGACCTTTTGTTTTCAAATCCTGTTTTAGGTCAACAAATTTGTGTGACCTGTTAAACTGCATTGCCTCTTTTGTAGTAGATGTTTATTTTCATGTTTTTTACAACTACTTTGTATCAATAACTATGCATTCATGCCATCAAATCTGACTCCTGATCTAGATCTGGGTGAGGATTCACACACAGCAGTTGGGCTGGCAAGCAAAAACAGCAGCTGCAACTGACATGGCCTCTGAGCTTCTGAAATCACCTGCTTCCAAGCACTTGCTGGGTTCAAAGCTCCCAACTTTATTCTGAAACTATGTGTGACTTCTGAAGGCTTTTTGAAGAAGCAATACTAAAAAAAAAAAAAATCAAACAAATTACAAGAGTGCAAATGCAGAAAGTCCTTTAGTCTTCAACATACAAAAGAGTAGGGTGTCTGTAGTTAACAGAATGTTTCTTTAACTCTTTTATAGCTAGGTATTCAAAATCTGAATTTCAGCTTCTGAAGGAAGGTGTGGAAACTCAGTAGGTATTTTTCTGGACTTTAATGATTTGTCTAATTTTTTTTCTGATTGCAGTTCACAGTAAAACCTCCCCATTCCTGGGAATATTCAAGGTCAGATTGGATAGGACTCTGAGCAATTTGATCTAGTTGAAGGCCTGTTGGAGCGAGCCCAGAGGAGGACCAGGAAGATGATCAGCTCTCCTATGAAGACGGGCTGAGACAGTTGAGGTTGTTCGGCCTGGAGCAAAGAGGGCTCCAGGGAGACCTTACAGCAGTCTTCATTCACCTAAAAAAAGCCTGAAAGTTGGAGAGGGGTATTTGACAAGGCTATGTTGTGATAGACAAGGGATAAAGGCTTTACACTGAAAGATAGTAGGTTTAGATTAGATATAAGGAAAAAATTCTTCACTACAAGGGTGATGTGACATTGGAACTGGTTACCCAGAGAAGCTGTGGATGCCCCATCCTTGCAAGTGTTCAGGGTCTGTGTTGGATGGGGCTTTGAGCAAACTGATCTACTGAAAAATGTCCTTGACCATGGCATGGGGATTGAACTCTAAGATATTTAAGACCCCTTTCAAACCAAACCATTCTATGATTCTATGCTTCTCTACTCTAGTAGGATAAAATATTATCCTCCTGAAAAATACCATATTAACTGCTGTTTGGCATAACTTTAAACAGAACTGATGACAGTACCATTACCTCTAGTGCTTTCTCTTGGATTTCAAAATGCTTCACTGGTGAGGATGGTGTTGTTTTACAGATGGGGAAACTGAGGTACAGAGAAGGAAGTGACTTGGCTAAATTTGCAACTTATATTTTAACTAATCTGTGTTTACAAGACTATGTATTTTTAAACATTTTCTTCACTCAAAAATATTTTTTTTGCACCTTTAAAGGAAGAACAGTGTTAGGAAAAAATCCTAACACAAGGTAGATTACTGTGGCCTGGGTTTAATTTCATTAAATTATTCCAAAAGCATAAAAATTCATCTAAATGAGGGTTAAATTTAAGTCAGCTAAACAAAAACAGCTTGTACATCACATATTGTATTTTAGTCTACAAGACTAGATTTAGCTTTCATGTAGTCTGAAGTTTCATTGCTGGGGAGTTAGATTATCTAAATTGATTTTTGCCCATAGCACTCATGACTGCAAATCAGCTCTGACCAGACCTGACCAAAAAATTATTCTTATCAAATTTCTCTAAGTGAGGAATTATAACTTTGATAGCCTCAGCTCTAATTCCTAGAAAAGGCTGTTACTATCAGGAAACCTGCACTCATTTAGTTTACATTACTGAATAGGACTTGTCAAGAGGCCAAAAGCTTGGGGAGCAACTGCTGTGATACAGAGGCTGGGACCTGAGATAAAGAGCCAGAGCTCGGCAGAGCAGACTCCTGTGTGCAGCTCTCTCCTCTTAGTGCCTGCAAAGAATGCTTCAACATGGTAGGAGGTGCTAGGGGACAAACCTTTTGTCTTATTCCATGTTAGTCAGAAGCAGGTTTTGAAGGTTTGATACTTTCTCTGCCTCAACAGGAGGAGTGAGAGGATCTCTTTTGCCTGGCTGAGGGAAAGAAAAGGGAGATAAGATACATCAGCAACAGGATCAGAAAGCAGCTTGTGCTCTTTTAGAAGGCTTAATATTTTTCAGACATGTTGAATGACTGCTCACAACTCCGACTGAAATCACAGGTCATGCATCCCTGAGAAATCAGCCTTACCTCCGTCCTTGCAGTTGTATGCACTGCATATTTGACCTCTCCAGCTGACAAAAGCTTAACATTTTTATTTGAAATAAGTTTCAGTCCTACCATCTTCCATAATGAGGAATATCTCAGCAAGAGATTATAAACAAAACACCTTTTTAATTCACTTTTAAGGTTGCCTTGTGCTTTTTCAAGAGATTGAAGTTGGCAATAGAAACTCAGGAAATTAATCAAAGTACAGACCATGCTTCTCTAGAGCTGGCACTAGGCACAGAGAGCTTCCTGGGTACAGGTTTGCCAGTCACTGCTTTAGCTATCGCTGTGCTGGGGATTGATCAGCTGATTCAGCTTGGCAGGGATATGATTGTAATCTGAATAGGCCTAGGAATTTTTTCAGAGAATGAGGCAGAGCTGAAATTGCACTGCAGTTGTGATATAGAGTCCCTGTTCTTGGATTTTGGTGTAAGACAGTGGAGGTGCAGGTGAGATCAAGTCTGTGCAGTGCAGAGATTTGCAGAGGTGTGCAAGCTGTTTAAGTATCCATAGAGCAGGGCTCTCTTCTCTGCTGAGGAAGGACAAGAAAGTATGTCCTGGCAGGAACAGTTTCTGGCTAGAAACATGGAAACACATTATAGAAGCACGGTAATGAATGGAAATCTGTGAATTGAAGAGGACAGCATGTGAAAATGACCACAGTACTTGAAAACATATTGGTCATTTATTTCCAGCAGGAAGTTCAGTGTTCAACTGCAGAGCAAATGTAAGTGGATGATCACTCAGAAGACCTTTTACTTTAGCAAAGTACATATGGTTTGCTTTGAGGCTGTGCTGCACACTCTTTGGAAATGGGCTGCAAGGATGCATGTTGAGACATGCTGAATAGTGACTCAGATTCAGCAAGGGAAGGATTTCACCAACAGCTACCTTCTCTGTGCTGCCCGGCCTTCAGGCCCAAGTCACTGCAGACATGTTTCTGTCAGGAGCCTGGCATGACATGGTAAAGGCAGTTCTGCCTCAATGGAGTAATTTGCAAAGAAGGTTTCAATTGCTGGGAAGAATCAGTCTTGCTAAAAGGTCTGCTGAATATTTGGATACAAAACTAATATTAAAGGGAAACAGATGCTGACAAACATCCTGATTTGATGGTTTAGTTCACTTTTAAGAGGAGTTTCTATGTTTAACAATTGTAAAACAAATACACAGACTTCAAGGTTTCTCTTCCAGTTTTAGCAAGCAAGTGCTTTCTTAATTTTTCTTTTTCCAGTGAATGTCAGCACAAATCTGAGAGGATAATAATGTGAAAATTCAAAGTAAAACAGCAGAGGGATAGGAAAAATGCTATCCAAAAATTTCAGAATGTAAGAGTAATTCAGAATCTAATAATAATGGTTGTAATAGCAAGCATTAGCATAGCATTTTCCTTATTTGTGATACCAACAGGTAAGTGTAAACTTCATTTTGACTTCTTAGTTATTCCTGCATTTTTCCAATGCTTATAATTTTATATTTAGCCTTTTCTTTTAAATGGTGCTTTGAATCACACAACACTGTTAACACCAGCTTCGATCCCAGGTGCAGTATCTTGCCAGCTCCCTTTGGCTGCTGCAGAATTTGAAAGTGTGCATCCAAGCCATCTGGGAGGAGTTCATCTGTGTAACATTACTGCAACATGTTTTCCCTATGCCTTCATATAGTTCTTGGATACAGTAAAAGCAGCACTTTTGAAAAAAATGGAAAGATATTTTGAAAACATTGCAACTTCTGACATGAAACTGCAGACTTCCTCAGTATTCATACATGAGGTAATTATTCCCTGGCTACACTTGGAAATGTTTGAAACCCTAAGTTCCTTAGTACAAATACTCACGAAAATGAAAGTTAATTTTACATACCCCCTTGGAATTCAATATTTAAATGAGTTATCCAGTAAAAAAAAATAAGGGAAAAAAATCCCTGATTCAGACCCTCACATACCCATGAGGAAACTCCAGTTTTTGGAAATAGAAAGTAAGTTCTCTGTTTCCTTGAAGGGAAAAAAAAAATAAGTATGGTTTCAAAACCACTCACTTGAATAGTAAAGGAGCTGCAATGGCTAATCTGGACTAAATGCCCCATGGCTGAAGTCAGATGAGTGCCTGAAGTATTTAATCTGTGACAAGTTAAATCTGAACTACAGAAAAATAATGTAATGAATTGTCATGTTTGGCCTTATTAATAAAGAATAAATGCTAGCTTAACCTTTCTGTTTTAATTTTGATGGAATGCTAGATATTATAAATTAATTGCTTTAAAGAAAATATGCTATTTTTGTGTCGGAATAGAAAATTTTCTTGGAGAAGTCTCCTCATTTAAATTTTGGATTTTCATTTGAACTTTCCTCTTTTTCAGTTTTAAGAATGAAAACATTTTGCATATAAACATTTTTTAAATATGTTGAATAATAACTGTTTTGTGCCAATACCAGTAAAATAGATGTCTCTCAAATTCACCTCTATCCTCTTTTAAATCAAAGTCATAAAATCTTTTCATTGAATATGCAGGGGAGGTAATTTGTACCTTCAAACCACTCAAGAAGAGAAACAAAGCATGAAGGTTTGTTTCCTGTAGCTTGAAAGTAATAGTGCCATTCAAAATCAGAATTAGAAAAGCAGAAATAATGACCTTGTTTTCTAGTCATGGTTGATTAAGTTTCTGAGAAGCATTCATCTCAGGGAACTAAAATTTAGTTTCTGTTACAAGCAATAGCACTAAGAATTGATTTCATTTTAACACCCTGAAAATAGAACATTTTGTATTTTATTCAGCATGTGCTCAGGAAGAACACTATAAGACTTCATTAAATAGTCACATAAAATGCACTCAAAGCTATCTTGCCACCAAGATACTTGTATTATGATTTGCATTTTAGGTAGGCATTTTATTCTTTCTATAATAGACAGGAATCTGGTGAAATACTGGAAAGGAAGCCTTTACACTCAAACTGTTGACTGCATTAGAAAACAACTCCTTCAATAATTTGTTTATCTAGCCTCCCTGGTCTTCCATATTATCCAGAGAATCTTCAAGGGAATGACTGAAAATAAGAAGGAATCTAGAAACAATTAAACTCAAAGACCTGGGGTCAGGGCCTGGCTTAAATCACTGCAGGAACCTGTGAACTGTGGTGTTGACTCTGACACCTAAACCAGGACTATTTTTACTGCCCTCATTGAACTTAATTGGAAACAGATACATAGGCGACAAAACTGTGCCTGCAATACTCCTCAGAAGAGCAGAAGAGGGTTGTACCAAATGTGCACTTTACGTTTTCAAAATTTTCATAGAGAATACCTACTCAAATGATGACTCTTTCAGTCTGTCTTTGTGTAATGATTCATTTCTGCTTAGTCAGGCAAAATGACAAAGGGAGATGTTTGAATCACAGCCTTGCTGAAGAGTATGGCTGTCATTTTTAGTTCAGCCTGTTCTTATTCAGGTCTGGTATGGCCTCTTCAACCACCCAGTTCCTTCCCAGAAGGGAGGATTTAGAATCATAGAATACCCTGAGTTAGAAAGGGATCAAGAAGGATCAAGTCCAGCTCCTGGTGTTGCATAGGACAGCTTCAAGAATCACACCATGTGCCTGAGAGTGGTGTCCAAATGCTTCTTGAACTCTAGCAGGCTTGGTGCTGTGACCACTTCCCTGAGGTGCTTGTTCCAATGTCCAACCACGCTCTGAGTGAAGAACCTCTTCTTGATATCCTCATTCCTACCACATAAGAACCCAAAAAGACACAGGAAACAAAGGCACAATTTGCAATATCAGTAGTTCTGGTTCATATCACTTTGCAGCACACTTGGGTGAAAATAGAAGTTACACTGATTCTAGATATTTTCTCTGTTAATTTCTGATTTTATGATAAGCAGCTATCAGAATCTGAATAAAATTGTAATGCCAGCTGTGGTGTCCAGACTATGCCATGAGATTTTATACATGTAGTCCTGCGTAGTTATGTTGAAAACATGTAGACAACAACCAATGTATTTTCCACAATGTATTATTTTTTTAAAATGGAAGGAATGACTATAGCATTTCTTGGCAAATTATTAATATAAAGAATGGAAACATATGGAGACTGTGACAGATAGCATTTTGGAATTTTTTCTCTTCAATGATAAAAATTACTTTTAGACTGTGTATAATTTAATTTTAGTGTGAATATGTTTTTGGAAATGAGAAAAGTAGTTCTTTAAAATTTCCCATTTCACACACGTGGTGTTTCTTTTTCTTTTTTCCTGATTACAATCAGTGGATTTCACATAGCATTATCATGTAAAATCTAGTAAAGGTTGAAAAAGGTGATGAAAGAAGGGAGAAAGAAGAATTGATAAACATTTCCCTGAAACTGCCATTTATTCTCTCCAGGGAATCAAGGCCAGATATACAACAGAGAAGTCATGATGACATAAATGAATTTTATTTGGGAGCTAAGTGTGTTAGGAAGTACAGATTTATACATAACAGTGATTAGTGAAAGAAAAAAACTTTGTGTTAAATTGCTGATTCCAGAGGCTTGGTGTCCTGAGATGTATCCTATAGGACTAAGCTCTGGGTGACAGTCAGAAAGTGTGTTAAATGACACAGAACAGTTATGAATTTCCAAGTAACGCTACCCAAAACTAAATATTTTTTTAACATAGTATTTCCAGCCTTTGTTCAGCTTAACAAAGCAGAAAGGAAAGGCATATTTCTTTTAAGAGGAAGAATGGCGTATAGTTTAAAACTGTCACTCAAGGTCACTGCTGCATTATAATGCAGACAGATGACCAAGGAAAAGATGTCAGATATTTCCCAACACCCAATTCGCTTGGAAGCTCTTACTCTGGAGAAAGAAGGGGAAAATGCATTTACAAATCACTAGGCATTCATTGTGGGTAGTCTGTAAAATTATATGTGTATGGAGCGTGTGGATACTCCCTGAGACATCCTGCTCCTTCTCAAGCTAATGAAAGTTTTGGTAATGTTTAGCTATTCATTAGTTTAAAAGGGTGAACAATATATTTTTTATGATCTTGTGCTAGTTTAGTCTAGGCCTTCCTTGGTGACCAGTTTGTAACCAAGGAAGTGCCCAGATTTACCCAGTATTCCCTATGATTTTTACGTAAGCCAGGGTATAAGAAGAAAGGAGGAGAGGCCTTTGTTCTTCTTTCCTTCCGGTGGCTTTGAGGTGCAGGTTCCCTGCTGTTGAGTCTGTCGGGAGTGAGGCCTGGTAAGGCCTTGCTGACCTTGGGAGACGGAGGTTGCCGACAGTCGTTCCAGCACGACTTTCTGTTGTCCCAAGGAGAGTAGTAAGATATTCTTTTGCTAATTCTTTTAGTTGCTAGATCTTGGTCTATTGATCATGTGTATTTTATTTTGTTTGTGTTCCTTTTTCCTTCCCCCTCCGCCTTCCCTTTCCCTTTTCCTTTTGAAATTGTATATATATTTCAATTGTATACAACTGTAATATAAATGTAAATATATTTATATGTATTGCTTTAGATCCATATATGGATCTGAATCATGGGTCATCTACCGCTGCCACCTGAGACTCCTAGAACGCTTCCATCAATGCTGCCTCCGTATAGTCCTAAATATCCACTGGTCAGATTATGTGACTAACACGTCTGTTCTAGAACAAGCAGCAGTCACAAGTATTGAGGTCACGTTGCTGAGAACACAGCTGCATTGGGCAGGGCACGACTCAAGGATGAAGGACCACTGCCTCCCTAAGATCTTGCTTTATGGTGAACTTGCCACCAGCTGTCTCTGAAGAGGACTCCCTGAAACAACATGTCAGCCTTGGCCATATTGATCAACATAACTGGTCTACTCTGGCCCCCAGTCGGGAGGTCTGGAGACACACCATCTATAACGCTGCTGATGCCTTTGAGAAAGTACACAGGATCACTCTTGAGGAGAAAAGAATGCAGAAAGAATCGTGTCTTGCAGAATTTACCACCTAAGGAGTCTTTCTGCTGTGCCTTTTGCAGTCGGACATGCCTGTCTCATATTGGCCTTTTCAGCCACCAACGCGCTTGTAACAAACGTGGGTAGAGTCCTTCCCAAATCTTCGTTCGCAAAGCCTAGCCATGATGACGATATTGCTTTAGCTGTCTTTCTCTCGTTTCAGTTCTCTTGGTTTTTTTTCTTTTCCCTTGGTTCAGGAGACAGGGGGAGTTTTTGTGGTGAGGTTTGGAGACTTGGCAGGGAGCCAGCTTCAAACCATATCAGATCTGAATCAAGGAGCTGCACAGGAGGGTGAGGATGCCATACAGTGGCAGGGGCATATTGAAAACTGAAGAGAAGCAGGATTAAACTAAACAGTATGAAGTCAGGGGTGCAATCAGGAATTTCAGAAGGTACACTAGCGTAGTAGTAGTGAAATATATGTTTCCTTACAACAAACCATTTATATTGAAGCTGACTAAGCAAAGGCCTGAATATACTCAGTATAGCCAATGCATACACTGTTTCTGAGGGCATGCACTGAAGCAAACCAATTCTGTGGACAAATTTGTTTAAGCTTGAATTTCACCCATGCTGAAATTCAGTGCCAGTGGCTTCATAACTCTTCTGGTGCTTGTTTAGACTTGTCCATGACAGAAAATCCAAGATCCCTAACCTTGTGTTAGATCCTAAAAGAGGTAGATATGGCTATATTGAGTGCTGTCATGTATAGCCTAAGCTGTTATTAGCCAGCAAAGATTATTTTTCAAAGAAGGGGATATACTGAGTGCTTGCATTTGAGGTGTGCTGACCTAAACTATTCCTTTTCCTGAAACAGGGACGCCGGGTGATGATTTGGGGAATTTTGATTTTCTGGGTTATTCTTCCTAAAATATCATTGCCCACAGGTTCTGCGGCTGGGAATACCATGTTGCCTTCAACTGTATATGTTTTTTATATATTTTTAACTCCGTCAAGCTTCATATGATTTAAAGAAATTCCACCTTTAACTTTGTGGAGTGGCCTTACAATGAGAAAACCTGGAGCTCTGTGCTCTAAGTAATACAATTCCTGGAAGCTCAATCTTCTGCTGCCAGTACTTTCTGGGAATACTACACATGCTCTACTGACTCACATCACGTCATATGGAAAAGACCTGCTAGTAGTCTTGCTTTTCCCTCCAGGGCAGAAGTGTTTCTGTTCAGCGTACTATCATAAATGTCAAAGGGAACTCTAATGTCAACTAGCTTGTTTCATATTGTGACAAACAGGAGATTTCATTCTGCATAAACATAAATTTCTTAAACTAGAGAAGAGTTTTAGGGAAACTTTGGATTTGAGTGTTTCATGTGAAAACAAAACTGTCATGCCTTATAATAAAAGGGTGACAAGAGCACTAATTTAAGAAAATAAATAAGATTACTGCTTCCAATTACTTACTGAATAAGAACTGGGGGAGCCAGACTTTCCACTGGGAGCTTGAGCTCACCATTTCAGCCACTTTTATATTCTGTAGATTGTGTGTATGATGCACCAGGAGGATCATGGAAAGAATATGCCATTCAAACATTGCCTTTCCAATATATTAAGCATGTTTTTCTGCAGGAAACACCATCAGTCTCCTGAGGGCTCCTAGCTACAGCAAGCACCACCTGGACTCTCTAGCACCCAAGATCTATGATTATGGAGGAATCACAGCTGACTGACAATAGCTTTTACTATCAAGATTCTGTCATGACCCTAGCTCTTAGTTTATGCTCATGTTTATATCTCCTGACAGCTCTGCACAGTGAGTAGTTACTATAGGCATTATGTCTGCAGTTGCATAGGCTGTGAATAAGATCTTGGTCTGCAGTTGCATTTATTTTCATGTTTGCAGATCATCCAGCAAACAGGGAGTTGTTTAAATGTGCAGGATTCTAGTGAGGTTTACAATTTGCTGAATTTAGTTATTCTTTCTGCTGCTTTCCTTCCAATGCCACTTTGTTATTGTTGTTGTTCTTTCTCACTGTAAAATAAACAGTCTTTTGAACCTTGTGAAAAAAAACCTACTTTAAATGTACTGCAGAAATGAAAAAAAACATCTGACTCTTTTCTTTGACAATATCTTATGGCAAACATAACTCAGACATTCATATTGACAAAAAAATTCTTTTAGTGCCCAAATTTATCTCAGTTCCAAGGATCCAGGATATCAACAATAGTAAAAATAACAGTAATAATAACATTAATAATAACAGTAGTATTGTTACTTCCACCCTATATAAAGCTTTTTTTTCATTTCATCTTGCTACAGTCTGCTAACATTTCTGAAAATCTAATTTACATAGCAGTGCCTTGTCATGAAAATAAATGGAGATTAATTTCTTACATATGAGAAGAAAAAAAGCATTAAGGGCTTAAGTATTTTCAAATATCCATTACTGTTAAGTGACATTCACTGTTGCTTTTTTTCTGCAAGTCACAGTGAATAAAATTACCCTCTGGCTATGTAGATTGGGTGAAAGCACAGAGTGCCTAAGAGACTCTTCAGCATAACAGTTTATGATTATTCAGGAAAAGAAATGTTTTTGTTGTTTTTTTATCTTAGTAATGATGAAATTTGCTATTGGAACTGCCCCCTTGTTGTACAGACATGGACATTTTATTTATTGTTGCCAGAAGACAACTATCAATGGTAGCATTTGCAGCTAGGTGGATTTAAAGGATACCCAGCTGTTGCATTTAGTGTTACAATATTATTTGTACCATTATGATCTATGCAGAGTTCATGGTCAAATCTCAATCTACAATGACCAACTAAAATAAATGCTTGTAGTTACCTAGCTCTCAACTGAGATCTAAATGGGATCTGAATCGCTTTTCTTTGTGGTTACCTATGTGTAAAAGCAAATGGAACTTACAAAAGTACAGCTAATAGTATCCCAGAATTGCATCCAGTATACAACACTTTCCTATTATAAGTAAAAAAAAAAAGAGGACCCCTTGTTTTCAATATCTTGATGCTAAAGTGGTCTACATTGCCTACAAATTGCTTAAGTGAGAATTAGGGAAGTTGGGCTGTGACAGGTTGTGAGGCACAATGAGAGCTCTAGGAGATGTGCATGAGTTGTGGCCTAAAACTTTAGGAGAGTTACTACATGTGTAACAATATCATCCCTGGGATTCATTTGGAATTGGTGCTACTTTGGCCTGGAGAAAGAACAGGAATTTTTAACTCTGGGTATTAGGACCAAATTAATCAGAGAAATGAGTTTATGTGGTTGAGAGAGCTCTGGTAGACCTGTGAAAGATGGCTTTCCATGGGTAGGCAGGTGGACCTCATGTCTGCAGGGCATATTCTCAAGTAAGGAGGAACAGAAATGTAATAAAAGTCAGTGAAAGAGTGTGAAATTCCTAGTCTATAATGCATTAATCTATGAAAAATCTAGAGGCAGAATTTGTTTAAAAGTTTTCCTTTACAATCTAAGATTATTGTTTGCTGCCTCTGCAGTGTGGGCCAGGCAGGTACATGACACTGAGGCTGGTGGTAGCATTCCCTCAGGAGAGTAGGGCTCTATGACTCCTCTTTCCTGTATGACAGCTTTCTCTTCTCTCTCCCAAATGAGCTTGCCAACATGACTTTCCTCTTTGCCAGGCAAAATGCCCTTAGAGCACATAGAAACACTGTGATGTCGTGTTTCACAGTCTGCATTCTCAAGGCTTTCAAACCCTAACACTCAGTTAGATTGCTTTGACTGTGAGAGAGAGCAGTCCCATTTCACTTGTTTACAGACATTAACAGCACATGCTGTAATGGCCACATTATATGTGTAATGTTTCTTACTAGCTGGATGCTTAGAAAAGGATCTTTTGTATTACTCCATGGAAAAAATCCTCCTTATGTCCAATGGTGCTGTCCTGGGCCTATGACAATTGCAGCATTGTTACTATATTATAATATAATATATTATAACATAATATATGCAATATATATATATTGCAGTCCTGCCATGGTACCTGTGTCTATCTAAAGGCTATGTCTATTGTCTAAAGCATTATAAATCAACCCTATGTATAAAAATCAATAAAGTAGATAACATCTTCTCTGACCCACAAAGGCTTCTTGGCACATTTACTTACCTGGTAACCAGCAAGGACCAGATGACTTCCTGTGGCTTAGTCATTAATGTCAGTCCCAGTGTTTACAGACTAGCAAATGTCAATCATCTTATTTGTTCTTTAGTCAGATATATTGAGTAAAGCTCCTAATAAGCAGGAAATGACAAGTTTACAGACTATCAGGATAGGAATCAATGGTTGAGATTAAGCTTCATAAGCTATAGCAAAGTTAAAATTGTGATTCTTAAATTTGATTTAAGTGTATAGCTAATGGTCTACAGTAAAACAGTTTTCTCCTTTTTGGAAATTGCAAAAATCTGTTATTCTCTCCCAAAGAAAGCTATGAAATTATAGATCTTAAATAAAAGTCTTGATATCTTTTAATTTATCAGATATTAAATTATCTCCTGAATCTGCTACATCTGCATGTATTAAACTTTGAATAATCAATTTTGATGATGGAGAAAAAGATTTGTATTAGCGAGGTGTTTATTGTAGGATAATATTGCTTTGTCTGAGAGTCTTATGTTTCTGCACAAAGCTGAAATGGCCGCCAAGCAAAATAACTGCTATATCTTGCCAGTAAATTTGATATTGCAAAGGTGTTGCTATTCTCATTCTGAATTAGCAGAGCAGAGAGCAGTGAAGCGGAGAGGAAAAAGCATTTTCCTGATAGGGTTCACAAGTGACACATTTTCTTCGTCCTCTAAATTGCCTGTCAAATTAAAGAGCAAGTCTGAAAACTTCTGTAATTATCTAAACTATTAACTCTAACAAAGATTTACATGTATTTCCTACTGTGTTAAAGAAGGGCAGTTTCAAATCATTAAGCTTAAAACCTTCTGAGAGATGCAGTTAACAAGATCCCAGAGCAAGACAGTTACAAACCATTCCAATAAAAATTTCAAGCAGAAGCCCAAGGTTGACTTTTAACTATTCTACTGTGTATGTACTGAACTATTCTGGTCTAACCCTTTAAAACCATTACCATTCCCCCTACTCCCCTCATCATATTAAACTGATGATTTGTCAAAGCCAAAATCTTTCTCAGTGCAGACTTTTTTTTCCATGATGTGTGTTATACTTAACAAGTAATAAAATATCAATTAGTCAAGCACAAAAATATTGGATATGAATTATTATCATCTAAAGGTTTGAAGATATCAGAAGCTGACAGCTGACCCTTTTGCCTTTCAGTGAGCACAAATACTCCTAAAACAGTTTTATAAATGTAATCCTCTTCCTATAGCTAGAAAATAAATATATTTTTTATTTCTATATCTCTCTTGTGTTTACATCTGAAATTGCAGAACACAACATGATTTCTGCAGAGAAGTTTATTGGTAATACAAGGATGGGATTTGTGTAACTTTCAAGTTTTCTCAGACTTGGTTTCTTCTATCTTTACCTTTTTAAATTAACTTGACAGATTATTGGGAGTGCTTGAAAAGACAACAAAGAGTTTCTGGCCAGTAAAAATATTTATATTAGGAAAATTAGTTTATTCAGCCTGGCTACTGCAATATATCCTGTAGGTGATGTCTCATTAAAAGAAGAACTTGCAGAAGTAACATTCATGAAGAATTATTCATGAAATTACTGGAATAGATTTCAGTATCAGTAAAGTAAATATGGGGAAAACTTATTAATAACTCAATTTAAATACTATGAAAAATTCTTGGAAACCATGCAATCAAATTCAATGTAAACTTTTTACTATTCTATTAGAAACCAAATACCATATCCACCTCCTTGATAGTTTAAGATTGGACTGTAAAATTAATCCTTATTAATCCACATATATAAATCATGGTTTTGCAAACAAGTTCATTTCATTAATGGGATGTCAGGAGAAACAGATAGTTTCACTAAAACAATGTTGCAGCAGACTGTCTGCATCAAGATAGGTGTGAATTTTGAATCAGAATTTCATTCACTTTTTTCTAGCATCAAAAATAACAAATATTCCTGATTAAAACTAATGATGATATATTTAAGTAAATGAAGGTTATCTAGTTGCAACTTCAGTTTAAACAATGCCTGAATTGCCTAATCAAAAATTTTATGCCTCTTGCTTAAAAGGTAATTGCTTATGAATTGCTTTTACCACTTTGATTGCCCTTCTTAAAGTTCAGTAAATTACCAAAGCTCAGAATGCATCAAGTGCACAGCATATGTAGCTGAGCCTTCCTTTGCTTTTGAAGCACAGAAGGAATTGTTTTTGCTATGAAGAAATGGAAATGTTTTGCAAATATCTCCACAGTTATCCAGGTAACACTACCTTTGTTCTTGCTAATGTAAATATATACACCATGTTATTTCAAAGCATGCACATGGCATTTTGATGTCACTAAAAAGCCCAAAACAAAAATAATGGGTAGAAGAATATAGCACAGTAAGATAACTACGCAGTTAAATGGTAATCATAGTGCACTGCACAGTAAAAACAATCAGAAGCAAATCTCCAAATGGATGTAAACTGGTTTGGGGTCAATCAAAATGATTTATTTCCATTTCAATTCAAATACTTTTTAGATGAAAATAAGAAGCAAATCTTCCTTTTTTTTTTTTTTCCAAAGAAAATCAGTATCAATACTTCAAAAGGAAGAAGTCAGTTTTCAAAAAGGTATACTCCATCAGAGAGATTGTTTTATCAAGTGCTTTCTCTCCACTGTCTATTGTCTGATGCCCAGATCCTCACTTGGATGTTCGGTCATATTTACAGAACATTTTGACTTGACCTGTACTGGTACTTACATTTCAATTAAAATGTTTCATATAGGACAGGCACATTGTAACGCTTATCTAACTTGTTCATGTGGGAGAAAGAGTCTAAGGTAAGGATCTCCACTTTCCCATACACAAACTTATGGAGTACAGGAAAAGAAGTTCATATTTTGGAATTTGGGATACTTTAGTTTCATGAGGAAACAAAAATACCACAGTAGTGTGTGAGTTAGTTCCCTACATTTCACCCCTGTGAAACCTAGAGTTTCATTGCAACGTTATTCACAAAAATGCAATCTGAAGCTAACCTCATGTCATGGTTGTGGTTCCCTCAATAGCTTTGGTGAGTTCTTCAGAGAAATTTTCTAGCCAATTCATCCACTAGTATGGGGAAATGTCCATTGTGAAATAGGTTTTGCAATCCTCCACATTCAGGGTCAAATTCAGTAGTGGTGACACGTGGTACTGTGATATCTAGTCACATGGTGCAACTGGTCAACAAAGACACATCCATAGTGGAATCACTCTGCTCACAAGTGCAGTGTTCCATGTTCAGATTTGCTGGAAAGAAGTGGAGAGCAGCTGTTCTGGTGCCCAATCTCCGATGTGCAAGCATAACTGGGTCAGTGTGTGATGCTTGGGGTCTTTGTTCAGATCATGTGCTTCTACTATACCATTCCATGCTTGGAATCCCAGCAAATCTGTTTAAATAATACATATGTAGAAATACGGCTGCCCTGGCTGATAAAATAGTAATGTCCTTTTACAGCTTCTCTCTGGATGCTTGTTGAGAGGCTGAATCTTGTAATTCATTCAATTCCTCTGAGAGGAGAGAATGTAAGAAGGAAGTCAGACAGGAAAGCAAAAGGGAAATAAAAAGTAAGATAAAGATCAAATCAGATTAGGAAAAACGTTCTAATGCTGAAAAACTATGAAATTTATTGGGCAACATGAACCATTTTTTACCAATAAACAATGACAAATATTCCCTTTTAGAATTCCCTGGAGGTTTAAAAAACACTGTGCCCTGGTGTTAAAAGTATACTAATAACCAGAAGCCCAAGTAGAACAAGACTGAAAATGCGCAAAGGCAGACTAGGAGGGAAGATGCTAAGGGGGCCCGACTTCTAATTTTCCTTATGTGTATCTCTCATAGTATGGTGTGATGTAAAGAAGGGTGTATGGGGCTATTCTGAATGCATGTGTACTTCGTCTTGGGATTTTAAAATCTGTTTGATTAGGCAATCCACTCGGCTGTACTTTGCTACGAAAGGCAGCACTTCATGGAGTCCTATGCTTTTCCTACTGTTGGTTATCTTAACAAAAGGTTCTTCAACAGGGTCTTGGTTAGCTTTAATAATTATATGTGTGTCCTCAGAGCAATTAATGGACATTATTGGTATTTAGCATTTCTAAAAACCTTTAAAAATGTGCTTTAGAATATCCCAAAGAAATGCCACTTTTTACTGTGTAGCATAGTTTAATGCAAATAAAAATATACAAGGGTGTACACCTTGGTACAAGTAGAAAATTAGGCTAAGGTTTGCATTTAGAGAAGGAAAATGATAGATGCAAAGAGGTAAAGATGACAAAGATTGTAGGTGTGGAAGTGATAATTTACTTGTTCATATGTGATACGAAAGATAATTAGATGATTTGAAGTCTATCGATACAGGCTATAAAAATGTGCATGCAGAGGCTATGGAAATTCAAGCTTAAAAAGCCTACAAATAGTATTAGAATTTGTTCCTTGGCTTGAATCTTGGAAAATAACATAGAGTAGCAATAAGCATTTTTAATTGTCACATTTCACACATCTGAAGTAGCTTTCGAAAACAAAATTGAGAGCTAGAGAACTGAGGTACCTGAAGATATCACTTTAATGATGCCCTCTGAATACTAGTCACATTGTCTAAATCCCAGGCCCTGGTCTATTCTCTGAAAGAAGCTTATTTTCTATGCAACTTAGAGGCAATAAGTACTAGTGTCTCAGACTATCTGAATGACCTTCTTAAGGATGTCTGGACTTTCAAGTGAACCTGGTGAATTGGCATGCAAATCTTGCAGGTTTTCTTGCATTTCTCAGTGAAACTAAAGAAATTCTTTGACTATGAACTTTACTTGCAGATTTTTTGTGGGTTGAAAAGGGAAGTAGGCTAAATCATCAATCCCCAGTGAGTAGAAGCAAATGCACTTTCCAATGAGATTGATTTGTGTATTTTCATTGTATTTTTCCTTATACTCTCTAAGCTGAACATTTTACTCTCTAGGGCTTAACCTCTGTGTGTGCTAATCAGTCTGAAAGAGAGAGAGAATGCACATTTAATTAGTGTTGTAGCTCTTTTCTCATTTGGTGGATTCCTGGGTATTATTCAGAAATATGAGGTCAGCCAATAATCTTGATGATGCCAAAAAAGACCCTAATTTACTACTGCTGATCATCTGTCTATCTTTTCTGACAACAACCTCCCTCTAACCTTCCTCAGCACGTTACAGATCATGAGCTATATTTCTGGCAGTGCCAATCTTTGTCACTGTTTCAACTCTCAGGGTTTTCCTCCATACAAGGCAGAGAATGACAGTATCCTTGTTTAATTCTAGATACATTTGATATGAATCTTGGTTTCTGGCACGTATAGCATGCATATGACAACATATTCTATCTTTATATACTTATATAGAGACATAGAAAAAACAATTAAATAGCAAAAGACAATTAAAATTATGTATGTAAACCGGATCCAAAATAAGAGCATGACCCACCCACAAAATCAAGTCTCCCCCAAAATGTCTAACTTGCATGAGTCAGGCTGGAACCTCTTTCTTAAAGGTTTACCACAAAGGTAGCTATAGTGTCATAGGTATTTTTCTTAGGATTCTTGGCTTTGTTTTTTTTTCATTTAGCATAGAAGCTCTCAAAAATGACCAAAGAAAAATTAAAAAAAGAAGGCGTGCCCAATTTCATTCCCTTGATGGCTTAATTAGGAAAGCCTTACATATTCCAGGAGAGCCTTATGGAGCCACGATGTGACTGTTCTTTTCTGAATAAAGCTTTTCTCACAGCACTTTCTTCACTTTTCCAGGTTTTTCTGGCTGTCAGAAAACATAGGTGCAGCTATTGATGCTATCAAGGAGTTAATACCAACAGCAGAGCTATTGAGCATGGGACAGAGGACATCACAACTCTTGCTTTAGGAGTTATTTTGGATACACTGTAGGCGGAAAAGTGACTGGCTGAAGATATAACTTTTGGCTGAAGACCAGAAACAATGCACCAAATGAAAGACTTCTTTGAGACTACAACTATACTGCCTTTCATATTCAAGCTAACTCATACATTGCATATTACATTGTACCATGTAGAAGGCCTCAAGGTGCAAATTCCTCCTAATATGCCTGAGTGGAAGTTACCCTTCAATACCCTTTCTAGGACTCAAAGTTCATGTCGTTATTAAAGCAGATATATCTCCCCTGCTCTTAAACTAGAAAATCAATGTGGGACTTTTTTTGCTGGGCCTGGAGACTGCAATCCCTTTAGAGTAATTTTTCAGATAAAAACCATTCGTAAAGATCGTGCTTATGAATGACTGCTTACAATTACAGAAATCAAACCACAGCATTAGACATTTTGGTTATTACAAAAGCCACCAGGTTTCCACCACTCTCTGTATAATTTAAAAATTCAGTTGATGTAGTACAGGACAGAATTTTCTGAATTAAAAGGCCAACAAGAATAACAGTACTCTCTGATGTTAACAATAAAAATCAACAATGTACTTAAGTACGTCCTGGGAAATGTTGTGTTTGTGTACTTTTTCCCTTGTATTTGCAGATGCTTTGTTTGTTTTCCAGGTTAGTTGATGCTATAAAGTTTATTAGTTTGCTTGCTTGCTTTTGTGAATGATGAGAAATAATAAACTGAAAACAGACAAACAAACAAAACTCAAGTATAAAACATGCAACAGCTGATAACAATTTACAGCAGTCTTCATATACTGCTGTCAGGAAGAAGTATACTTTGGAAATAATAGACAAGATTTACTTTATTTGCCAGACACAGCCACAGATCTAGGCACCACAGAGACTTCTCTGCTTGTTCTCACAGTTCATATGGTCCTGCAAAGAAACAAGTATCCACCTATTCAAAGCACGTTCATGGCAAGTCAAAGCTTTTAGACTGTCAGACTTTGTTATTATTACATCATAGTTTATTTTACATTGCCTCATCCCCCCAGAAAAGGCAGAGCACATGCACATACTCTCAGCCTTTCAAGGAGGTACAGCAGAGCTGCCAGATAAAGTTGGAAGTTCCTTCCGAAAGTGACACCCCAGGCAGATGGCAGAGTGGCTGCACCAACATATGCTTCTCTAGATCACACTGCCCCCCAGTGTTTTCAGTGGTATTAAAATATCTTCCCATTTTTACCATTGAGGTGAAAATTACTCAAACAGCCAGTCAGAGGATAATATTGTTTGTCTGTAAAATATATGGATCTATATCAGATATAGTTTAGACTAAAGTAAAGCAAAGATTTCAAGCTGTAAGCACAGCACACTGATGCATCGAATAGCCAGTAAAACTTAAAGTATGTTGCATGTGCCTTATCACACCCTTTCTGCAGCCCTCCACTCATACTTACTACTTTATTCAGAGAGTCCCTGGAGAATTAGGTTTGAGGGAGAGAGAGGAAAATGAGGAAATGAGATTAGGAGTGGGAAAACGGCAACACGAACTTCAATTTCCTTTTTCTAGTGGGAGAAGTGAAGAATTTGGGACAGATCCCTCCCCTATCGAGGCCAATGACAAAACGTCTATTGACTTTAATGAGAACATGGCTGATTTGCCTTGGTTTTATTGTTTCTTATTTTCTAACTTCATCTTGTGTCTAGCCAGAAACTTTGAGTTTAGTTTCAACTCTTGATAACAGCTTTCATAATATTAATTTAATATAGAGAAATCCCTTTCAATCCTATATTCTTAAAAGATTCAGGCAGACTCAAACTGATTGCATGCAGTCTGAAAGCAAAGCTCACTCTCAGGATCAAGCTGTAGTACCTTTCAGTGGCATATTCCTTCCTTCTATTATCAAACTGCTCAGTTAAGAAGAAAAGGATTTTAAAAGGTGATCTAGGACAACTACAGCAATTGTGACCTTACGCTTGTTATTGGCTCCGGGAACAGTTCTAGGACTAACGACAGTGGGTTTCTGCTTGAGCCGAATTCAAAGTGATAAACACTATGATGAACTAGATCACGTCAGATTTTGGAGAAAACATCATAGAGAAATCTACCTAATTGTGTAGACAAAGCAAATTAGACAAATAAGTCTGTCCTGGTTGTTGGGTGGAAGTCAGGAGTTTTTCTGACAGTCAGGTTAATCACATAAAACCTCACTTATTTCAGTACTAAAATTAATATAGAAACAGAATTTTACAGTATTTTGGATACTATTCTGAGTTATCTAGGCGTATGTATAGACATACAGTGATATAGAGGGACAGACAGACAAAAAGATAGAGAAAAAAAGTTATTTTGATATGACCGTTGAGAATAACTTGTGGGAAGTTAAAGGTGCTTAAATAAGTTTATTTGGAAAAATCTACTTGAATTCGTGAGCCCTCAATACCACTTCTTACTCTACTTTTTGTTTGTTTTTTACTTATGTCACTAGCAAGTTTTACAGCTTTTATATGCTTTGTAGACTCAATTGTGAAAGAAAGTGGCTTTATGTGAATGTATTTTTAATGTTAGTACTTATATTTCTGCTTACTGCTTTTAATTTGTTATCTATAAAGCAAGTCCCCACTTTCCACTAAATTCAACAGATTGTTCTGAAAATAGGTGAATAAACACTACTAGCGTGTTCTTCATCTTTACCTCACATTTATTAGACATCAGGCACTGCTGTGGGCCTCAGGGCATGACAGCCTAGCAAACTAGGCTTCTGTTGTTTCAGGGCTTGTGGAGTTACTTTGTGCAGTATTATGCAGTAATATTGAGCTTGAAATGAAAAACAAAATCTTAAGTCTTGCCAAAGTGGCACAAGTAAAACTTAACCAGCAGTTTCACTTTCTTTCTTTCATCATTTAATCCCTATGTCTAAACTGCTGATGACACAGCTAAAGAATGTCAAACAATGACATTCATTCCTTCACATTCCAAAGGGAATATCAGAGCTGTGTCCTGAGTGTTGACTGGCTATAGAATTTCTTCTGACAAGCACTCTGGTTTTGTAACATAGGGTTTACTTATCTGCATTTGAATAACTGAGAGATGGGAACTATCAGAACACAGATAGTCCTGGTTTTGGTAAAATATTTATATACAGGTGGTCAAACTTTCAAAAGGATTTTTCACTTCTTCATCTTGTATTGTTCTCCTATCCATGTGGATAGCAGATTTGAAGGAGGACACAACAGACGTATGTCTGAGGTGCAGGTTTACTTAAAGATTATGAGAATAAACATTAGCTTCTCTGACATGTGGAGAAACTCAGACACACATCTGGGTTCTTTTTTTGCTTATTCTGGCTTTCTTCGGGAGTCTGTGGCCTCATGATATTTCCTTCTGACTTGTAGTGGAGACAATGAGCAAGAAGTCTGGTAGCAGGTCTTCTGGCTTCACCTTGCAATTAAGATTTCTTTTGGAAGAAAATCAAAGGCTGTCACCAGTGTGGTAGGAGAACACTTGTGTACAGTGGCAGCACAGGTCTATAAGTGGTTCTGTGTCTGTGTTATTTTGGTCTGCATAGCTGATTATTTCCTTGGATGGGGTCTTGGATTTTTCAAAACGATAGAAGAAAATCCCACTGGTAAAACACATCAACATTTGCTCTCCTTGAGCAGCCATAGCTTATGGTGGGTGGCTGCAGGTCATTGGTACCAGATGAGCCCTTCAGCCAATCAGCAGAGCAAAGAGGCCCACAGTACTGTCCTCCAGTGAGCAGTAATCACTGCTCCACTCTGTGAAGAAAACCAGGAAAAAGAAAAACAACTCAGGTTCTGAAACATGGAAACGAATGAAGTAAGAAAACAAATCTTCTGCTTGATGAAGGCAAGGAATGCTGGCAACTGAGAACAAGTCACAAGGAGAAGGGAGAGAAGGTGGAACAACACAAATAATTTTCAACTGATATTGAAAAGAAAGAGAGAAATTACCCTATTTGACAAATAAAAATAATAAAATAATATGAATGAAAATAAGCAGATATAATCTTGTAAATATAATGAGGAAGTAATAAATGAGTAATAAAGTCAGCTACAAAGAGCCAGTTGTGTCTTCTGTTCTGATCTGGTGCCTAAAAGCTTTCCAGGAAAATATTCAACATGTGAAAGCACCTAACAGTGGTGTCAGAGAGGATAATTTGTTTACAGGTTGTAGTGTTACTTGCAAGAGGAGTCTCAGAAAAGTCTAGGAATTTCCATTACTCAGAGTGAAATATGCAGAATGTTTTGTTTAATTCTTGCATGTGCTAAAAAGGAGAAGATTGGGACCAGGAAATGCCTGTGTTAAAAACATATTATCTGACTCATTTTTACTGTTTCTTTCAATCACAATATCTGGTTTAAACTTATTTTCATCAATGACATCAGATTAAAACCAACAGCACCACAACAACCTTAAAGATGTGTGAGTTGATGTCCAAATAGTTTCAAGGTTTGATTTTGCCACTTTTAGTGGTGTTGAAAATTCTATGATCCACAGATGATTTAACTGGATCTACTAAATGCCCAGGGGTGTGAACTATAGTGCTCTAAGAATAACACTAGTAAAATCTTTATTTAAATGGCATGGGAAAGATATATTACTCATAAAAGGAAACCAGACTTAATTCCCTTTTTCTGACCACAAACACTAGCCAACATGTCTTACATTCAACTCAACATTTTCTTCTAAATTAATCTCTTCTGAGGTTCATTTATTTTGTCCTTTAGGGCACTGTCAAAGCAAATTGCAGTGCTTTGCATTTTACTGTGGTCATTCTGACACTTTTTTTTTCCAATAAATTGCACTTAAACAAATTGGAATGTCTCTTTAATAACAGCTTCTTGAAGTTTTAGTTGTAAACAGTTTTTGCCTCCTCAAAGAAGTCTTGCCACCATAGACATTTCATTCCACTTCCCTTCTACTCTAGTGGATGCAGAATGCTCAGAAAAAATTGTATTCACTCAATTATCACATAGTCTGACTACACAAAAAATCCTATTATCATCAAAGGATATCAGATTGCATAAGGGCAACAGCAGATAAAATATTAAGCCTCTGAAAAGACAAGGAGTTCATAAAGGTAGGTGACATAATCCTATCACCTAAATCCATAGAAAATTCTTGTACTTGATGTTTTCTTTGTAGCACTTTTTTTTCTTATGAAGACTCAAGTAAGCTGTTGTGAGGGAGTCTTTACTCAGAGTCATGCTAACTAGCTAAGCTTTGACTCATTTCTGTAGAAGCTTATTAGGTGCTCCTTCAAATAAAACAAGATATTGACAAGTAAATTTTATTCATTGCCTTCAGAGAGCAAATGACAAGTTAACCTGCTGGTGAATATTTTTTGAAGGCAAATATTAGTTGTAAGTTTTATTTCAGTCTGTGAGGTGCAGGATATGTTATTAGTGACAGAACAAACACATTTAGCTTGAGCTATCATAACTACTGCTTTTTACCTGAAGGGAAACTTTCAGTGCAGGTAGCAGATGAGAAAGGTCCTTCCGTAATTCCAGCACCTGAGGAACAAAGCTGCGTGGGATGAGCTATGAATGACACAGAGTCCGTAGTATGTTGCAGGAACATGTTTTGCTGACCTTTAGAATACCAAAACTAAAACTCCTCTCAAATTGTACAAGTATATTCCAATTGAGTCCTTATCGTGATGGAAACCTTGAAGTAACCCTTGGTAGAAATAAAAACATTTCAAAATCTTCTGGAACTGAAAAATATTTAAGATCATTCTCTTTTTGTCCTAGATCTTAGGACTTTTCAGTTCTTCAGCCTTGAATCTCCTCTTTCTGATTCAGAGCACAACTTTACCTCAGTAGAAAAAGTTTGTTCCAAGCCCCCATGGTAGGCTGTAATACCTATCTTAAAATTGCAGTAAAAACTAAGGCAGCTGGATGTTATTTTGCTCCATGACCATGCTTCTTGAATGGCCTGTTCCCTTGTGAACATGGTCTTAGCTTTTCTATATAAAGTACAGCTGAATACTAAAAGAGACCATAGCAGTCTCAAATATGAATGTTTTTGTGCCAACAAGAAAATGGTGATCAATGGGCTATTTTGGCAACATGAAAATCCTCTCTCTTACCATTACAGAAAAAATATCCCAAGCATGGCTTCAGATACATCTCAGAATCACAGAATCCCAGAGTCACCAGATAACTCAGGCTGAGAGGAACGTCAAGAAGTCTGTAGCCCAATCTCCTGCTCAAAGCAGAGTCAGCTTTGAGATCAGATGAAGTTAAGCTGGACTTTATCCTGTTGGATATTGAACCCCACCAAAGGATGGCCACAGCACAGCCTCTCTGGGCAACCTATACCACTAGTTGCCTTTCCTCAGGATTCAGATATCTTCTGAGAAATACACAGCAGTGTAGACAAGAGTAAGATAGCTATGCTGATGCTGCCATGTGTTTCATGTGCTGTTGTACCTTTACCCCCACGTATTTTCGCTAATCAAGGCCATGCTGCTCCTGCAGTGCCCAACAGCTACCACTCCAGCTCATGGAGATAACTCCTCTGTATGTCAATCCAGACACAGATGGCATTCAAATTTCAGCTCTGATAGTTGTTTCATTGCTCAAAAGAACAAAAAGAAATAAGATATCCTACCAGCAAAAGCTGTGGAGCTTATTTGGCAAAGATTTTGCAGCATATGGGTGAGGTGAAAGAAGGCACAGCTGGTTTCAATTTTCTGTAGTGGAATTTAGCATTCAAAAGTATGGCAAACATTGGTACAAAGAACAATTTCAAACCCAGTTTGGCATCAAACAGATGGATGGCACAATAGACTTGCTTCAAACCCAAAACACAATTCAAATTTTCATTATCCATTAAAAAGCAGCCCCACCTGCACTTGTTCCTTGGTTTTGGTTCTAGTCATGTCAATTTATTGAGCTTTCATTTATTAGTAATGTTCATATACTGTTTTACACAAACCAGCACAACTACTTCCATTTTACAACAGAAAAATTAAATAGACCTAAAATTTAAACTACTGTGTTTTTCTTACTGTAAATAAAACTATAAATATTTCCCCTCAAAGAATTTGCACTAAAGTATACATTTTGGTTCACAGAATACTGCTTAAAAATAGCTAACAGACAACACCTCAGGGCCCTTTTTTTTTTTTTTTAAGAGAATTACAGTTATTGGTGACAGGAATGGAAATGTTATTTTTGTGTGAATGATTGATTGTTTCCAAGTAACATATTCCACAACTGGGGAGAAAATAAAGGTAGTGGAGCTGTATACAATTTTCTGAGAGCAGACAGATGGAAAAGAGATTATCTAGTAAAGTACCTGTCTTTATGCCACTGAACTCAGTAAAGTCTATATACATATTTTCTAGCTTTCCTGAATATACCTATCTAGTTTTTACCTGATTATCTTTTCAACAAGCTACTCAGCCTACATCAGAGAAGGAAAAAACAAATTAAATAATGTTCCTTCAGTACTAAAAAATGCAGAAATACACCCTGCAACATCCTATGTGGAACATACATATTCTGGCTATTATGGAAGATTTTCACTAACTGGAGAAATAAGGATGGTTCTGTGATGGTGCACATCAGCTGAACGTTCAAAACAGGATTATAGAAATTCTTCATAACAATCAACCAGAGCTTCCCACAAAAGCCTTCTGAGGCAGATGGAATTTCAAACAGATGACACTTGCTTCAGATTTATTGCTCCTAGGCAGATAGGGAGTATATGTTTGCCTTCAAAGTCTTATCATTCTCAATCTTTCCACTTCTGAAAAGAACTTCACTTCCTCCCCTCACTCTGTGGAGGTCAATCTGTTTGTTTCCTTCCAAAGGTTTCTCATTTGTTACCACAACGCTCCCTTTGTAGCCCTCAGGTCAATTTTGCCATAGGCTTGCTGATTAGCATAGATTTCCAATAATGCAGATTGATATTGAAATAGAGCATATGCTACTGCCATTTGTCCAGGTCAGCTGCAATATCATGTTTGTTTGTGCACCATCTCCACGCTTCAGTTCCTCTTCTTCACTGGGAAAACAGCCTGCTGGAGACTGAAATGCCTATTACCCCAGTTTTGCTATGACTGCTTAGTACCTTCAAATCCCCCTGCTGTCCTGCAAGAGGCAAAATGCATCTTCCACCCTGGAAGTTGTCTCTCAGGCAAAATGTGTCCAGGAGAGAGATGGGGCCTCAATTCTTACTCACAGTCATACTCAGGAGAATACGAACGAACATCATTACTATTTTCTCCAGCTCAATGTTTTTCAGTTGCTTATGCATAAAACTGAAATGTACCTAAATGAATTCATATAATCTGCAAAAAAGCCTCAAAAAGTGTAGGTGAAAGGTTTGTGCAGAAGGAAAATACTGCCACTGATGTAAACTGCAAGTTCAGGATGGTGAAATACAATGTGCACTTACAAAAATTTTAAGGTATTAATAGTACATTCATTTCTTGTGTTTAAAGAAATGTTCTGACTTCAAGGGTTTGTTAATTAAATCTCTCACTTCACTGTATTATTATGTTAATGCACAATTATTCATGTATTTTACAGCCAAAGAAAACAAACTGAGTTTCATACACCATTTATAGAAAAATCGACATTAGATTAACACACATGTTCTTTCATATTATGCACTCAGTGCTCGTAGTTACTGTAGTTAATTACTTTGTGGAAACTTTCTTCAAAATATATTTTTCCTTTAAGTTCAAGGCACTTTCATTTAAGTTACAGAAAAATTGGGACGTGAACAAAAGTGGTTTCCTCCTAGTACCACAGCCTTGGCACAAGAGAAAGGGCTTTAAGATGAGTTATTAAGAACATGTGTGGGAATACTGGGTCTCCTGAGGAGTGGGAAGGTTTTGTATGTACTGCTTTTAACTTAAAATTACCTTGTTTGGTTTAGTACTGGTGCAGATTCTCATGTCTGAAAAGCCCCTTTAGCTCATCATAGTGATCTAATCCTGGATGTGGCAGCTCACCGGCTTACTGGGTCATGACAGTGGAGAAAAGAAATCTCTGCTTTAAAGACATGACAACAGTTACTCCCGAACTTCACTCCAGTCTATGGCACTGTTTTGACTCCACATAGTGCTGTATAGCCTTCCATCAAAACATGCCTCTGAGCATGACTTGTAACTGCAGAAACTGAGAGATTAAATCCCATATGACTACAGGAATGACTTTTAAGCTGGTATTTCCTGAAAGCTCAAGCTGACATAGATTGCTTGCGGGCTTGGGTAGCCATTTGAAATATCTCAGCTTGGTATTTTTTCTTTTTTTTTTTTTTCTCCCAAGTGTTTTAAGGAGATTTAAGATTGCCCAGAATGTCAGAAAATTAGTAACTATATGTTTTAAATGAATCACCAACAAGCTGTAGCTACATAAAGTGAAAGGGTATAACACATTTGTGTGGGTGAGATTCACTACTCCACAATGGGAATCATATTCACTTATTTTCTCTTACACATGCATTGTATTTGCAGAAAGTCATATAACTGGCTTGGAATTTTTTTCTCTTTATGTCTTTATATTATTCCTTTAATACCTGAAAAGTTTTGTAGTAGAAGTTGTACAGTGGAGAGTCCAAGACGAAAATTAGCTATTATTTCACTTTGCTGTGAAATTACATTCTTTTGTTCTACCGGACCTCTACATGAAGAAGTATCACTGTTGGACTCTCCTGGGGACCTCTGAGGAAAGGTCTTATGAGTTGTAAATATGCTCTAAAGCTTTTTCAGAGATTTTTCCTTTTCTTCAGAATTCTTGCCTCTTGGCAGACAGATGACATTCCTCCACTGCCAAATTCCACTTTGCTGAAAACTACTGAGAGACAGAAAATGCCATGAGAAGCACGTGAAAAGCAGGGGTTTTCCTTTTCACTGTGAAGGCAAGCTGGCTTGAAATGAACTCCATATCAGACAGCTATACTTTCACTGAATATGACATTTTTTCTCCCATGGACAAAATGCATTTCCTACAGCAAATTATATCTTGCCTCCTGAAAGCTCTAACGTGTCTCAAGTACTTTAAAGAGAAAAAGATAAATTCTGTGTTCTTTCTCATATGTATTTTCCGCTACTTACATTCAGATTTCAGTAAAATTAATTGTTGGTTGTACAAAGGGATTTTCATCACTTTCCACAACAGCCAAGCCTCCTGTGTGGCAGTGGGGATGGGAAAAGAGTGCTACTGCCCCTCTGGTGCTGCCCGTGCAGGCAGGAGGGGGTCTGGCTGCTTTGGGATGTCTTGTCTGCCTTGGCCCCTCACTTCATTGGAGTTCAGCAGGTCATTTCGGCACGCCGTGGATCTCCAGCACATTTTAGGAGACATGACTCCCCTTCAGTGCCAGCTGCAGGCATAAGGGCTCACCTAAGCCTTAATTGTACCTCACTAGCACTAGCCGAAGTGATGATGCATTTTAATAACAATCAACTAAGTCCTCACCCGCATCAGCATTTTTCCCGACTGGAGAAAACCTACTGTTCACTACACACCCTGAGAGGAACACTGTGTGAAATACAGAATAAAGATACAAATAAGGCAGGTCCAGGAGCTTCTTTTTAAGTTTTTCTTAATACAACTCCCACTTCAGCAAGCTGTAATTGAGTATTCTGTTCATTCCTTTGCTATTACTGGGATAAAATGCTATTTATTGATAATATCCATTGATTAGGAGAGAGTGTTAATGAAATGTGGATTGCTTTTAGCCTGAAGCAGGTTTTAGCATGTTGTAGATCATTTCATGAGCACAAGATCTATTTGTTGCCTCCTGTGAGGGTTCAGGTGCAGATTGTTTTGGGACTGGGTTTTTTTGGCGTTTGGGTTATTTTTTTTCCTCTGGCACAGAGATTCTGGAAGTGAACCAGGCAATCATTTCTATGTTATTAACACTGCTGTTATATCAGTGGCAAGTAAATCTGACTGATATATATATATATGTTGAAAAAAGAAAGATAGGAAAGAAGAAAGCAAACAAAGCATAATAGATATCAGATATTTGTTTTGTAGGGGGAAGGGAAAATATCTTGCTATGCAACCTGAGCAAGTTGACAAATGTAATTGAAATATTTGGTGTTCTTGGAAGACAACTCTCTAATGATGACATATTTTCAGCATCACTCTGAAAAACGCAGTAAAATAAGAACATTTCAGAAAGGAAGGCAAGATTAACTGGTTTACTGGGGAAGGAAAGTAGGGAAAGAAATGAAGAAAAAGAGAACATACTCCTGGGAGGCATAGTCTGATAACAGAATATGTGTTAATTAAGTGCTAATAGTCCTAATTAAGTGCTAATATTTTTAATTATCAGGAAAGATGTGAAGAAAGGAGAAATAATTTTACTTTATTTTCATTTTCTAATTTATTTTATTATAACACCTTGGTGTCAGACACTGAAATTCCTTGGTTATTAGGTATAGTTGTGTTTGCAGAGACCCTTCCTGGAGACCAGAACCTATCCCTTGGCAGGCAGGAACAGGAACTGCCCCATCTCCAGAGCTGGATGAGAACCATTGGAGCTTCACCTGAGTGTTTCTTATCTCTTTTAAGGAACCTCAATTCTTTTTCCCCAGGTGTATTTTGAGTGAGCAATTTCTGCGTCTTTAAATGTGGCACAAACATAGAGCTCCTGTTTTCAGGTGTATGTGCCTGCTCTTAAACATCGGTAAAATACTTTAAAATACATCTTTTTGTTGTTGTTTTAATATTCATGCTGTTTCTGATTTGTTAGTTTTGTTTCTAATAAGATTGCAAGAATTATTTAGTATTCTGTTGATTTCGAGGCACCTTTCACATTATAGCAAGCTCTACTTTATATTGTTCTTTATTGAACTTATTGAAAAAAAGGGAGAAATTGCTTCATTTTTTTCTTAAGTAAGAAATATTATTTCATTGTTTTACCTACTCCTTTTAATTGTCTCAAAGGTACTTGCAGGTGATGATATAGATGCTAGTACTGTATAATGTAACATGCTGCATTTGAAGAAAAGCATGGTAAGATCTGATGAATTTTTCCACAGGAACAAGTATCTGATCATGTACTTTGATAGTGACTCCACCCAGCAGGCTCCTCTGAGTCACTGAGAAGAAAGCTGTGAAAAGTAATTTGGATTATTATGTAGTCTCACTGATGTACTGGAAACTTTGTTTGTCATCTCCAGTTAAGGCTGAGATGTGCAATATGTATATCTGCACACATACATACATGTATATATAGTTACATAAGCATATAGATAGCTATAAAATTGTTTTCTAATATGTAATCTGTCCTCTTATTTTTACCTTTGTATTATATTTTGAATTAATACTGGGTGATTGTGCATTGAGAAACTATCATTGTTGAGCTGAGAGGCGGTTGTCAGCAGGCTTTCAAAAGTGGATGGAAAGGCCTGTGGGCAAATGAAATGCCTTTTCTTTGGTTTGCAGGTTTGAAGGTTTCAGCCAGACACCTGGTGATGCCTGCACCTGTGCCAGAGGGGCAGGCACAGAGGTGCAAGGAGGAGATGCGATGTGTGCCCTGTCCTCGGCTGCCCCTGCTTTGAACTGGACCTCTCCACTGATCCTGTCACTGGGCTCTGAATCTTTCTCAACTACAAAGCTGGTAAGGAGTTGTGGTATGGTCAGCTCTCTGATTATAATAGGTTGCTTCAGTTTCAAAACAGTTTTACGGGTCATAGAAAAATAGGCAGCTGCACATATGCACCAAAAATCCTCCACAACTTATTCAGTTGTGCCTCTATTCAACTGCTACCCTCTCATATTCAATGACTATATTTCTGCCTTGAGAATTATCTTTTTTTTTTTTAAAAAACTTATTCATAATGATCCACATGTAACAGGAAGAAAAACCTTTGACTTTCACTTGTAGCATGTTTCTTTAATGGAATCAATATCCATTTCCAAGACATGTTAGTCTTATGTATTGATCCTGCAACCCCAGCTTCTATTTTATCAGTATGTTTCAGCTTCACGGTCATCTAAGAGATTTCTGGATAAAAATTTCAGAATGGCAGATTATCCTGATTAGGCTTTAAAGAGATTAGGGATAAAATAAGAAAACCGTTTATATAAGTGTATATACACACACAAACACACATGCATGACTAGTGTAAGGATGTGTGGAGTTATAAAATCACCCTGCATAGCTGGCATGCACAGACCACTTCATTGCTGAGGTCAAAAGGTGACTATACTTGAACTGAGGTATAGGAAAGATAAATAAAGATTTACAAGGATAGGGCTGGATAGGAACTTCAATTCTTTTTTATATTCTTCTATTAGATACAGTGTTTTTCAAGCTTTTCCCAATTTTTTTTCTTTACCAATTGGAATTATGTGCTTAATATGTCTTTGCTAGAAAGCTATATTTTACAGCTGGGAAAATGCAATTTCCATTAGTATGCTAAATAAAGCTAATATAACATTTTAAAATGAGAGTAATATATAACTACATACAACTTACATAGTGCACAATGGAATTTATTATTAAATGAAATCCATGACTTTAAAAAAAATACGCAGGATAAAAATCTACTGGAAAGAGGATGAGAGAGCCAGATGATGCTAAAAACTATTGCATGCAGATTGGAAGACATCCAGACATCCATTAAATAACTGAGCTTTCATGCTTGTTATACACAGCTTTTTACCTTTTAAATGCACATCATTCTTCCTTTGCTCCTAAACAGATACAGAAATATATACATGTCATCCAGGCGAACTACTAGACAAATAAAATAAATATAAGAATTAACAATTAAATTTCCTACTAATGGAAATAAAGAAGAGAGAATGAGCCTAAATTCAGGAGGAAGCTTTCTAAATCATCCATAACTTTAACAAGAGAAGCTGAGAAGTGAGAATTTATTAGCAAAATTTCCTAGTGAAATCTGATCTGTCTTATTCTTCCTCTTTAATTTTTTTTCCTATTGTGAATTCTCAGAATGTTTACTCCTGCCTGTGCTTCCCGGATGTCCATCACATGACTCAGATTTTATAGGGACTTTTACACAGGCTGATGGGTGTTCAGTGGTGGAAGACTTTGTAGTTAAACCTCGTAATCTAAATATGTGTGATATAGCAATGACATGGCACTTCAGCAGAACCAAGAGTGGGGTCGGCAGCACGGCAGACAGGGTGACATTTCAGGGGACAGGAAATGTGGGTCATTTCAGCTATTTCTTCATGTCACAGCACTTGTCACCTGACAGTCTGTAGATCTCTGTGCTGCATTTCATTTACTTTGTCAGCTATTACCATTTGGCACTTATGAAGAGAGGGTAAATTTTGTGTCCTTTGTTCAGCATTTCCCCCTCCAAATCTTGTGTGTGAGCATACTTCCTCTATGGTCTTTCTGAGAAAAGAGCAATCACAAAAATCTCCTCTACAGCCCTTACATTTTTAATAGGCTTTTGACTTTATTTTGTGTAAAGTGTCAGGGAATCACTTTTGCTCAGAAATCTTTCTCTGCTCATTTCATAAATTTTCCCACTCAGTGTTCAGTTAGTCAGTCACAGCCTCTGCTTTGAAGCAAGTCTGCCTTCAGAAACACTGTACCCACCAGGTCATTAGTAATTCAGTTAATCTTTCTGGCACATGTATTATAAAACCCTAAGGGCATTTCAATATTGTCTCAGACAAAATATCCCCAACCACAAAACCAAAACCAAAAAACACAGTCCTTCTTTCCAAATTTTACATATTCTGACCTAAAAATATTAGAAGGATGATCAAAAACAGGCAGTTAACCTTTCTGCAGCAAAATGGGAGCAATAGGATTTACCCTGTGCCTTACATGGATTCATTTTGTATATATTTTAAATTGTATATATAGTATTTTTCTTTTCTAAATATTCCAAAGTCTTAGCTAGAGTTCAATACTGTAGTAGAGTCAAAGAGAGTGGCCAGATTTTTCAGGATTTCGCTATAACTTCGAGAAAGTTAACAAGTTTTTTAAGTTGCCAGTATAACAGTTTCTAATGCAAATATTATAATTATAATGTGCATTTTCCTTGAGCATAGTCCTCTTGCTCAGATACTTCAAAGTTTCCTATCATAATAGTTTTCACATGCATAAGGAATGCCAGATAATTCTTAGTCTAACCACGGACTGAGGAAAAAACTTTTCCTTCAGGCTAATACATGATAAGTCATAACTGCAAATATAAGAGGAATATGTGTAACAAATCTATATGACACATCCCTTTTTAATATTTTGAAGTTGAATTCTAAAAACTGATAATCTGTGTATGTCATAAAAGCTGAAGATAGCCTTCCAACCATTGGTAATAGAAAAGGAGTCCTGGTAACATCTGTTCTCTCAAGTGCATTGGTCTTGCAAAAACACAGACAAAGATGAGGTTTAAGTATGAGAATATATGCAGTTTTGCCAGCAATGCTTCATGAACTGTAGCACCTAATCACCAAAGTTTCATGCTCTGCTCTACTACTTATTTCCCAAGTGCAAGAATCATACTTCATATTAAGGACCACATTAGTCGTGGTGTCTCTACCTCCATAATGACCTGCCTTGTCCAGGATAAATCAGAAGGTGATGGGCAGAGCTACTCCATCTCCTCTGCTAGGGAAGTGGTAACCATTCATACAACAACCCCCTCCCCGAAAAAATATGGCACTTACTTTTTTAATTCTTACAGTACTAAAGGACTGCAGTTACTCAAGATGACTAGTCTATCTGGAAATTTGTATTCTAATGTTCTTCAGTCTTACAAGGCATTCATTCCTTTCCCTTCTATTTTCTGTATTTTCTATTCCAACAGTTGCCACATGATTATTTTTTAGAGATTTTTGTTTGTTTGTTTTTCCCATTTGTAGAAATACTGCATAAATATTTAGTTACATTACAGTCATTAAACAAATTTAAAGCGGTAGAAAACTAACTCAAATAAAAAAAAAATCTGCTCTATTTCCCCCTGTTTAGGACAACTTAGAATACTTAGGAGTTGTAACTTGTGTCAATGCAAATTGTAATACAGTGTGTGATCCATAAAGGACTTTGTAAAAGTTGCTGAGTTATCTGCTCCTCTTCTGCCTTGAACTCTGCTGCTCTGGCTTACATACTTTTCTAAATAGGTCTTTTTGTCCCTCCAACAAGGCAACCATTATCCTTTTACAGAAAACCCTCAGCAGGGGACTGCTGAAATTTCTCCATTAGCAGACACAATGAAAGAACAAAGCCTAAAAAGGTTATCATACTGAGCATGGTGCCTGGAGATACATTGAGAAAACCCACTGGGGTAATAGTAATCACAACAGGAGGTGCTACACTTTTGTAATAGAAAGAAAGGACCTATAAATATGAGTGAACTATGAATTAAAACACTTTTTTTTTTGGCCTATTCTGTGTTTAAGATCCAATTACATTTGACTCTGGTATGTGATTAATCTCCTTTTTCTGCTTCTAGATAAAAGATATGTTAATTTTTCTGAAATAATTAGGTCTAGTCACCACCACAGCACCAAGGTTGTGATCAATGCTCCATATTGCCCTCCATCCCACATGGAGAACATATCCACATCCAAAGGAAACGGTATATATTTCTTCATCCTTAATACCTGTTGTTGGTTTCTTATGCTGTCTAGGCAGTACAGAGCTTCTGGAAGCCCTCCAAACATTTCAAGCTTCAGGAGAAAATTAGGTTTTAATAGAGTCTCTCTTCTGTGGTTCTGTGGAAAGTCGATGGTTCTGTGCAAAAGCACTGAAAAGAAAATTCTTGCAGTTCTCATGTATAAAGAAAGCTCTGATATCAATATCTCTGTAGCTGACTAATCAGATGGTTCAGAAAATATTGGTATGATCTCTAAATGTGCTGTCTTCCCACGACATCATTGACATGCTGGATTTTTTTTGTTGTTGTTTTGTATTTTTATGTTGTAGGAAACTGTGTCATTGAACACATTTCCCTTTCCATTAAATTTCGGATGGTGTCAGCTGACTTCTAGTATCAATGTTCTTGTGACACTTTGAGGATTACCTGCGGTAGCTCAAATTTAACTGCCCTTGGCCCTTCCCTCTGACAACTCAGGACTTTGCATTCTTGCTGTTACTTTTCTCAGGAAATAATCATTGGGGTTTTTTAATTCCTCGTGCAGACCACTGAATCCTATAAGTTTCTAAAATGACCTTGATGAACTCATTGGTTGAATTTGTTTTTGCCCCGGGGAAGGAGGAAGTGTTGCTCTCCTCCTGTTTTGTGGACAAGTGTTATTTAATGAAAACAAAACTTATCTGGAAATGACAACTGCTTTTGTATACATGCCTCTTTTATTTAGTAGTCACTCAGACTTTGCAAGGATGCCCCAGGAAGTGCCAAGTCACAAGGGACAAATTTATTTTCATTACTATTACATACCTATGGATTCTCTGATGGTGTCTTTCTTTAAGATCAGGGGAATGCTCATAAGTCTACGTGATTATATCTAAATAATTTGCATATGCTATTTCAGAGTAAGTTGTGACTAGTGTTTCAGTACTTGATTTTCATTGCCTCTCAATGGCTCCCATACTTCCTTTGATTCATGCAAGGAAAGAAAAGATTATAAAATTAAATGAATACTTTTAGAATATCCTTCATAATACATGATACCAGATGTTTCAAATTTTCCATGGTTTTGCTCCCCAAAACACAGAATTCTTATATTTCTCTCTATATTATGCTATTTATTCCTGGAGTGAGATTCTTGAGCAGTTTCTTTCATTGTGGTCAATAAAACAACCCAAAAATGCAAATGCTTTTCAAACCATGTTCTCAGCAATATTTTCTGGATCCTCCTGGGTGAAAGGCTGTTATGTGAATATGTCTGTCATCATTACCTGCCTCCAAAGCATGGATGTAGAAGATATTCTTAGCCAGCAGTCTAATTATGCCAAGTATCAAAATAGTTGACAAATTGAAATGAGATTCGCTGCTAGCCTTATATCAATCAGAGAATGAGAATTCCATCCTGTGGGCAAACAATATTGTAGGCAATTTCCATGGAAATTAGATATTTTTCAAGAGTTTTAAGCCATTATACTGTTCGTAAGAAGGCATAGTACAAAAAGAATGATAGGAATAACACTGTCCCTGTATGTGATTGTTATAAGTGTGGTGTTTCAGAGAAGTGTCATGCAGAATCAGGCAATGTTTTCCTGATGAGTAAAGATATCAAAGGAAGTAAGGGGAAAATCGTAGAAGCAGGAAGACTAGGTACAAAGTTAAAATGATGATTTATCTATTATACTATAGGCATGATGTATTAAATGAAAGCTGAAATGTTAATGCAAAAGGCTGTAGTTTGAACAGCTATTGTTGTTCTTCAATCTCCTAAAATTAGGAGATTGAGGTATTTGTTTCATATCAATCATGATGAGCGTGCTAAAGCACATTCCAGGTTACTAGAAGAACTGGCTAATGAGATCTCAGTGTTCAAAGCATTGAATGTGAATATTCAAGAAAAATAAAGAAAATAAATGAAATTGAAGAGCGGGGCTGTCTTCAGAAAGGATAAAAAAGTAGGAGTTTGTAACTTGCAGATATGATCAGATTAATTTTGACCTCTAGAAAAATGCTGAAACAAACAAGTGAACTCTGAAAATGTACAAGAAAAGCAATTAAATGAGTTATGTTCAATCTGGAACAGAAAAATTGAATCGTATCTGGTAAATCTCATCAGCAACCTGTGGAAATGTTATCTAGATGGAAGCACTGCAGCATGAATCTAATGACTGGACAAACCTTTCTGAGAGAGTAAGTATCAGTGTACCCAAATGGAAGGATGTGCAAGTGAGATTCTGCAGAGGTTAATATTTCATTTAAAAGCAGAATGAAAGAATAGAGATTGTGCTAATTACATTTGTAGGTGCATCCAAGCTGAGAGCAGCTGCTGAAAGATGACTTCAAAATAAAAATGACCTTGTAAAACTGGTGACTAAAAGACAACAATTAAAATTCAACAAGTACAAGATACTGTGCTTCTGCAGAAATAATTGCTAATGGAGGATTGAGAACATCTAGCTAAACACCAGAAAAGAGCCTAGGTGTAATAGAAAATTATATTTAAACATGAACCAGCAATGCTATGCTATATCAGTAGTCAAATCCCATGGAGGGATTTATTTACAGAAGTACAAAGACAGTAAATAATCCTTTCATGATACAGATTTGGGAAGGTCTCAGATGGATTACCTTGCCTATCTTCAACCCTTCAAAACAGATGCAAACTAGATGGAAAGATGTCATCTGGATGGACGATGGCTGTCAGAAGATGGAAAGCAATCACAAATTTAGAAAGTACGACGGTATGAGGAAAGTACAAAGGAACTGGGGTTTGAATAATATTAAGAGGAAAGCAAGAGAAAATTTTTAAATATCTAAGATGTACCAGCAAGGGTGAAACATAGGTAGTAACTGAAACAGATTTCCTGAGAGAATCCTAATGCTTCTCTATCAGCAGATTTTTGAGCACCAGTTTACAGCCTTTCCCATGCCTGTGATTCCAGTTTGATCACAAACTAGCATGCATATTTCTGCTATCCTCCATGTATTAATTCTCATTACATAGAATACAGATTGATATTTATGCCTATTTGAATCAGAATTCAGCAATGTGCCTGACAACCACAGGAAGCTCACTTGATTACCAGACATAGTGTTTGAAGTCAGGATTTCAACTACAGCTTGGATACCAACTACTAAAACTTGGCTGTGGTGAAAATGGAAGGAAATTTCATTGAATGAATTAGTTTTGTCCTCTCCTGGATTTAAGTTATTCATTCTTTAGCCATGTAGATCATACACAAGCAGACAAAAATAAAATATGGAAAACATTTTGCCAATTATTTCTTGACCTCTTGCACAGCTCTCAGCTTACTGGAAACCAAGTAGGGCAGTGAAGTGATACAGGACAGTTAAGCCTTTTGCTATAATTGTTTTCATAACACATAATACATTCTGGTGACAGGAATATGATAACTGATGCTTTCTCTAGTCTGCAATCGTACTAGTACATACTGTGGTTAGATATAATGCTGTGATGAAATGTCATAAATATTCCAGTTCTGAAATCTGTTGAGAATAAAACTTACAAACTCTGATACTCATAAGAACTTCTGTCAACTGATTAGCAATAAATCTTAATGTGTCTTGTGGCTGGGTTGTGTTAAGAGAACATTAGTTTTATGAAAAAAAAACATAAGGTTTAAGATGAGGTTTAGGCAGCAGAAAATGGTGCAGCCCTGTACCATATAAATACATAATATTTTGTTTGATTAAAACAGTTTGATAGAATTATTCATTGCCTTAGATGTCATAGTTGGATACCTGATGCTGTGAGAATCTGATGCAAAGCCAAAGAGTGCAAAGATAGCTAGTAGAAATTGATTCATAAAGATGACTCATGCAATATAAGAGATGAGGAGAAAGAGTTAAACGGGAAAACAAAAGTTGGAGGGAAATCAAAGGAATAATGATTCAAAGCAAAAATTTTCTGAATGCATCAAACAGGTAAAATATCTTCAGGATTAATTTTCTCACAGGGAATAGTAGTAAACATTGTAAATATAACTAGATGAGGAGGGATTTTTAGCCTAAAAGTCATCCTATGTCAGAATTTATTTAGGAAAAAAACCCCATTATATCTCTTCCTATGGCAGTAACCTTTGGCCATTTCTGCCTTCTCTCTTGATATTCTACTGATATTTCTGTCTATAGACCCCTCTAACTTATTTGGCTCAACAAAATCTTAATTTTTGGATATAATACATTTATAACTATAGATCTAGATATTCACTCAACTGTACTTTAAACATTTCAAAATATTATGCCTTAAAACAGACACAGTTTTGTAAAAGCGAGAAAAATATATTCAGTACTATTTATTTTAGATTTTTTTCTGGTTATTTCAGGAACTCTTTTCACTTAAATTTTCTGTTGATCATTGAATGCTTTGGTATTGTTAACCTCTCCAGAGGTTGAAGGTGATGATAGCACAACATCTCTGAACTCTCCATGGCATTAGATGGCACTATACCCATATAGTTTATGCCCTGTCCACCTGGCATAGTTGAAGCTCTATATCATGCTTCTGAGTCTTATGCCAGAGGTAGAGATAACTGACAGTCAATTTTCTAAATGCATTAAGAGTGGGTGCATTTTATAAGTCCATATGGATCAAAAATGAAAATACACTAGCTGATGAAACTGGTGAATGATTTAAAATAGCAAGAAGGGAAAAGATTAAATTTGCATTTTATCAACTTATGTTGACACTGGTTTCTCAAGAAATGTCAGGACACTTCCATTCTATCTGAATTTTTCTCAGATATTTTGGCAGAAGTTCTGAAAGAAATTACATCAAGTACATCAAATCAAACATGCCATCATAGAATTGATATTTAGAGCTCATCTGATGGCCTAGTAGAAAGACGGCCTAGAATAGAAAGACTTGGAATGTATTACAAGTTAACTGACGCTAACACATCCTTCGTTCAAGTTTTTTGTTTCTTTTCCATAAGATGACTTCCTAATTAGCACAATTATTTGTATTAAAGTGAAGCCTTGCTTTTATCAACTAAATTTGATGATGTAAAAAAAGCATTGCTGATCAATAAGTCTTTGTTTTCACATTGTTTTTCTTGCCTTTTTTTTTTGTTTTTTTCAGGATATATTTTCAATGTCAAAATCAATTTTTTTTCAGAAGAAATATCCATTATAGTTGTGATTATAAGAGTGGAAAAATTGGAATCTGATCTTTAAACAAATTAGTTCATGGCTAAGCCCTTTTTGTTTGTAGTTCTCCAGAAATATGGTAAATAGTTTAATATTAAATTAATGGAAAATGGTCATTGTACAATATGCCCACTTTAAGTGTATGTTTCACTAGCACTTAGTTATACACAAAATTAGGAACCATCAAGAGTAGGAGTTGCTTACTTGTTTGTTTGCTCATAATGTGACACATTTATTAACTCATCTGCAGGAATGGAATGAGGAATTCAAGTTACATTCAAATACTACTGGAAAGTTAATATTTGAATTTCTGATTAAAAATATGTTTTAACAAGCAAAAATGAGAAATGCATTTCAATCACATACTTCATATTCTTTCCCTACCCCTGAACTGGCTTTTTAAAATTTATAAATTAATAAATTATAATTCAGAAATAAATTCAGAAAAAATTAGGGAAAACAAGAGATGACAATGAGCTGCTATTCAGAGGCATTTTTGTAAAGTATTTCTGCTAGTTACTACACTTATTATAGTTGGTGTATGATAATAAGACCCAATTTTGCAAACTGAGAAAAAACTGGATTTAATGAGAAGATGATGTTAAATAGTTTTATAAAGTTCTAGTTTAGATCCAGAAGGATCACGGTCCACAGATGCCAATTTCTATGAGTTTATATGAGATAGATTTGAAAAGCCTTATATTATTATTGTTTAAAGAAGCCGAATGAAGAAAATTATATATCCTTGTTTTGGACTTACTGAAATTTTCTTCACTATTTAGTGGACCTTTTTTCTTTCCTATTTATAGTGGAAGTCTAAATTTTATTACCATAAAACTGTGAAATACTGATTGGCCTAGTAATTCCTAAGCTGTTCAGCAAAGACGGTATCATGCACTCACAAAATCTTCAGACACAGGCGATTTCTTATTCAGAGGTGAAAGAAAGCAACTACTCCTCCTTACCACGCCCCACCCCCCAAAAAAACCCCAAGAAACCAAAACAAAACCACAGGTTGCCTGCGTGTACAAAAACAAGAGTGAAAGAGTTTTTAGGTTTACCTTGTAATCATAAAAGTAACTGATTCTTTTGGGGAAAAGGGGGGGAAAATATCACACTGGCTGCCTCCACAGAGGTTTCCACAACCTCAAGTTCAGTGTTAACTTGGCTGTGAGAGATAGAGCTAAAAGCTCCTGAGAACAGAGCTGGTGCCAAAGGAAACAGTTTCTGCTCCCATTGGCTAATCAAATTTTGAAACTTCCTGCCTTCTTCTGCTCATTTATCAAATTTTGCTTCTTGTGTGTCCCCATATCTTTAGCTGTTACACTTAAGAAACTACAAAGCATAAAATTTTTAATGCCTTTTTTCTTAATGTCTAAAGATTTCTATTTTTGAAAAGAAGGGAAGAGAAAAAAAAGAAAAAAAGAAAAAGACACACTTTCTGTTTTAATTTCATCTCAAGCATGATCAATTCTTACTGTCAAATTGAAGGCAGTTTCCAAAAGATGCATTATTTGAGTCACTGGATTAATTTCATCGACTTCACTTGGCATTAAGTAGATAAGTAATGTCAAAATGTTAAAATAACATTGTTTCATTATGTAAACTTGGTGAAATGCTTCAATTAACAGTCTCTCAGCTCCTCAAGAAAGGTAGCAAAATAAGGAAGACTAGAGTAGATCTCTCTAGAAATGTGTTCATATTCAGATGAAGAAATAGAGGAGCTAACAATTAAAATTAGCAACATCTTTTGCATCTCACTTTTGAATGCATCTTATTCTAATGGAGGCAGAACAATAAAATGGCTGGGTTTTTGAGTGATGTGGAAAACAGTTGAGACGACTCCTGGTAGCATTACATATTTCTCCATAGCTGCTGTTTTTCACAGCTAGATTCTATTATCTTGTGGGAATTGCTGATTTCTTCTTTATTAATTGTGTTTTCAACTTCAAGATTGTAGAGGAAAAAAAATCTAGATACATGAGTAGGTTCTGTATCTACTTACAGTAAATGCACCTACTTTTTTTTTTTTTAAGTTCCCAAAATTCAAAAACTTTGAGAGTCCTTGAATATAAGGAATTAAAAGCCCTTTAGGTACCACTTTGGTCCTGTTTCTACATTCCTAGTAGTTTTTTTTCATGTTTTTAAATTCTAAATCCATGAAAAATGTATTCTGAAAAGTTTAGGTTAACTTTCTGTCTATTACATTTTTGAGAAACTGCTAATCCCTTAATTTTTAAAGTAAAGATAGCTCTTTATTTTACTGCGAAAAGAAAGGCTCCAAAAGGAGCAGATAAATAATAAGGATGGACAGTTTGCTAAGCATCTGCCAATAATCCCATTGTTAAAAAGAAATAAAATGCCATTCAAGGAAAATCAGAATGTTCTTCAAAAGATATTTGAATTAAATTCATGTTTGTTGGGTCTTGCTGGGGAAGATAAAATTTATCTTCCCCGTAAATGTTCCTAGAAGTTTTCTAGTTTCAAATACTTTTCCCTTAAATTAATTGTGCAAAGAAGGAGGGGTTTTTAAATATACAGTTTGTGATCCTAAAATATCCCAGGTAAGATAAACTATATTCCCCGTAGAGGCCTAATTCCAGTCTCAGGCAGCCTTTTCTCCTAACACCTTGAAAGCTGACATTCATATTTACAAACTTGACCTTCCAGGGGAATATGAAATTAATTATGCTAGGAAACTATCAGTTGTATATGAACAGGCTCTCAGTTTCTAAAATATCTGAGTATTAAAAACACTCCTGGAAATGAGAATGTTGTAAATGAAGGAATTCAGGAGAACTGAACAATCCTTTCTCCGATTCTTTTGCAGCATCCCCTTGGTATTGGCTGCTCAGGCCATCTCTGGCTTTGTCTCACAAGAAGGACTACTCGCAATTCAAGTCGTTGTGGTAGAAATAAGAAACAAAAATAGCAACATTGCTCTAAGTTCAAAATGTGCTTTATTCAGTTGTAAGATAGAAGTTCTGTGCAGTAAATTATTTTTCAATGATAACTCAACTTTTTATTACCAACAGCTTTTAGCGACAAGTCTGGGAATCATGGATGTGATTGCTAGAATATCATAAGATCAACTCTAGATCAAGGCAGTTTATCGATTTTTTCTATGACACATGATTCACCAGCAGTCAGTGAACCTTAAGTGCAGGATAGCTACCAGTAATACAACAGAAACACCACAATATTAAACACTTCCAAAATGTTATGAAATTGTCTACAAACTGAGATTTGCACACTGGGATGTGGGGCATACTTGTAGCTGCCCACGACATCTGTGCGCAGGCACACCTTGGCATCTGAACCAGGAGGCAGCTCTGTCTGGCAGAAATGTGCTGCTGGGGGAGTGATTTTTGACATCATCAAAACAGGTTTTGCCTGTAGCTTTGCTACCCTTTTCTTTCTCCCCACAGTTATAGGTGTTCAGGCTTCTTTTATGCTTCCCTTCCTCCTTTATGTTTCTTCCACAGTCAAGTTTGTGTTTGCATGTTCTGTGTATACTCATATTACCCCAGGCAGTTGTTACCCAGGCACCTTTGCCAAGGCTGGGCTTCGTAAACACCCCCCCAAATTGTCCTGTTTCAAGAGAAAACCTGAGGCCAGGCACAGTGATACATATATTCCTCTCTGCTTGAGCAGACTGCTCTTGCCACTTCGTTACCACTGATTTCTGAATATTGATGGGTTTAGAACAAATATCATGGTTCAGTGACTTATTTCAAACATTATTACAGGGCTTGGCTTTTTTTTTTCTTTGTCTGTACAATGTAGCTGTTACTTAAGGTTTGTTTGTGATCAAATCACTCAACAAGTAATTGAAAAGGGACTCCTGTCCTCTCCCTGTGGTTCTATCTAATTGCTTTTTAGTTGATTTCCCAAATGAAGGCTTTTTGCATTTGTCCAGTTTAACTGCCAAACAAACTTATTTTAATTTTTGTATCTGTCATGATTATGACAAAATAATGTCCATCAAAACGTATTCCCTGTCTTGTAATAGTCTATAATTATTGTAGTGCTGAGGAAAGAAATGGAAATTATATACCAAATGATCCTGTGACTCTACTTCTTCATCTTTTTCACATTCTGGTGGCCTCCCAAGGGCTATTTCTTCCACTATTCTGCCAAGGTAAAACCTGCTTCATGGCCTGACAATATTTGGCATGGAATGGGTTTCCATGGAGCTTCCCCTGGCTCCAGAAATATCCAGAGTTATGCAGAGTTGTTCAGAGCTAGCACAAATTAAAAGCCATTAATCTCTGTTTACACTAGAGGACTGACCTCGAGATAGGTAAATTGACTTTTTTTTCTTTAAATTAACTGGTTTGGGAATAATCTGAGCAATGTTATTGCCATTTCCTCGCAGAATTTTAAATAAAACAATGGAGTATGTTGAACATTTTGAATTGTTTATGGAAGTGGCAGAAACCCATGAGGCCCCTACTAAGTTAGCAAGAACATCACTACTTAAAAGAAGAATAAAAGTCTAAAGTTATCAGATTTATATAATAATTGTTAATCTCCAAATACCTTTTACAATGATGTGTAACTGAATATAAAAGAGACAAAATGCACAAAACTGTCTTTTTAATCCCACTGAAGGTGTTGCCTGAGACTGAACAAAGTCAAACAATTCTGGAAAATTTATTTCAGCTATAAATTGACAGTGCATAGTGATAACCAAAATCAGTAATCAGAACATTATGTTCCAAAAGGAAAATATAGTGTCTCAAAATAGAACTGATTTCTCAGACATTTATCTTATATCAATTGTAGGATACTCTGCTTTTCTAAGTGTAGTACTGCAAACATGACTGTTTAATTATGAATGTCCATAATCTCAGAATTTCATTTATGTCATCAATGATAAAATTCTTATTGTTTCTTACTTCTCAGAATGGCACCCAGTATTTTGAAACAAAATTCAAAAATTCTCAAACTATCAAATCAATTATGTTTCCAAAAAAAAAGACATGATGAAATGCTTAGTTTGCATAAAAAATATTTTTTCCATTAAAAATGAAAAGAACATGTCCCAAATCGAGAAGAGACCTTTATTCAGTCTGGACTCATATGCTTTTTTTCATATGGTGACCATAATAACAGTTGTATTAGAACAAAGCAGTAATGATGTTTGTGAGTCAAAAGTGAAATTCCACATGCTGGTTTGCTTGTGATAGGTATTAAAAGTTTTTACTCTGTACATTTGGCCAAATCTGTACTCACTGTTTAGTTAATTCTCCTTGAAAGCACATTTGCACTTCACCAGTGAAAGAGGGGTAATGTCTAACAGAAATAATTGAGCTTGGCTGGCATTCATTTTCACGAAAGCTTAAGCTAGTGAGCCAAGAACTAAGAGATTTCCATCTGTCTACAAATTTCACAATATTTTGAGATAATGGGGCATGGGGCAACTTAAAAATACTGGAAATCTGATCTGTAGTTTTTGGGCACCCAAATATTTTATAAGTCATATGCCCACTGGAATGGAAAAAAATCTGCTAATGTGTTTTTAACAGACTGCAGAATAAAAAAAAAGCACAAATTCTATTTCGTAATGCAGAAACTTTGATCCCTGAAATGTTTCCAAAACTCTTTCTTAAACTAAGTATGCTTATGTGTCATTTGGCTGTAGCAGTTAGTGTAGTAGTGCATCTGTTATTCCCTCACCTAAATATTATTCCCTTGCCTTCACTACTCTGTAACTATTTTGTTTGAAATTATAATGATCAGTGTAAAACCATCAGATGCTTAGCGACATCAAACACTTTCATGACCTGAATTGCTCTGTTTCATGTGAAAACAACAAAGCCAGGTGTTAAAAACTACTTTAGACAGTAACGAGAAAAATTTGGCATCCCTGCCTTTGTGGAAAGCAGTAGAGGGGTCTGCTTGAGGAATCAGCCTCTTGGCAGAAATATGGAGACTGCTGGAAGGCCTTGAGAAACTTTCAATGTCATTAAAAAGATGGCATCTCTTTTTTTAAGATTCAATGGGAGTACTCAGTGTCAGAGGTGTCACTGGTAACAGCCAAAGTAATCCAGCCCATTTGCAGAGAGGGAAATGAGAGCACATAGAAGTCAGATAACTTGCTGTTGAGTATGAATTGTGCTAGCACTATCATTCAGGAAAGAGCCATGGCCTTCTAGCAGAGATAGATTTCCGTTTCTGATGCAAGGCTGTGGAACTGTGCAGAACAGGAATCTTCCCTGGTGTCTCTCCATCAGGCAACCATTGCTGCCTGAGGGTCATGCTCTGCTCCCACAGGGCAGACTCCTTTCCACTTAGCTGCTGCTTGGCTTTGCTTTCCACCCTGGTTTGGAGAACTGCAGAGAAAGAACAGGATGACTTAGCTTCTGTGATAGCATTAGGAAAGCACATCTGATAAATTGTTTGAATAACAGCTGGGTAGGTAAGAGGACATTTACTCCATCCACTTTATTCTTAAAGTCAGTAGCCTCACAAAAGGTTTACCTTTTTATGAGTGTGAATCAGCTTCAACAAGTGTGCTATGATTTTCATGATGTGGAAACAAAAGGGTAATGAAAGCTCATAATCACAGAACTTGTATGAAGTGGGCAGCAAAATACCAGAGGGGCTAAGGTTTCATTTCAATATCATGGGAGAGTTATGAATAACATATTAACTCTCCTCTCCTCGCCTCACCTCACCTTGCCTCGCCTCACCTCCCCTTCCCTCTCCTCCCCTCCCCTCCCCTTCCCTTCTCTCCCCTTTCCTCCCCTCTGCACCAAATATATGGTAATTTAAAGTATTCTAGGGAACATACATCAGATGTGAGGCTTCTGGTTCTGGGCAAACCCAAATTGTAATGGACTAATTTATAATAAGCAGAGTTTTAGTCTAGTCAGCGAAATAGTATATATAATATTACAGTATAAAATGCAACATGTGTATGTTAAAAACTCAGTTCAAAGAGAGAAAATTTTAAGAAAGGTAAAGGGTAATTTTTTTCTTTAAATATAGGTAGTTTACAAGAGCCCAAGAGTCTGTGCACATATATGTATTTACACAGACAGTTTGATTAATTCTTAGTCACAAAGGACCTCATTTAATGTAGGGTATTACTTTTGCTGGCTCATACACCAGTGGCACATACACTGGGGTCTAAAGAATATTACATGTCATTTCAATGTTAACCCAATGTGTAATCTCAAGTACTTCATTTTTTCCCATCTCTTGTATACTACCTATAAACTGAGGAAAAATATGAGATTTATAAAGTATTTTTAAAACTGGAGATGACTACAGCTCTTCAGCTTTATTTCTGCTTCTCTTACAAGCTGAGAATTGTAGTGAATTTTTGTAAGAAACTGTAGCTGTTTTGGAAGAAAGTGCAGATTTTTTTTCCATAGCACCCTTTTCTGAATGTCTTTCTTTTTGTTTTTAAATTACTCCTTCTTGGTGAAGCAGGCTCCTTCTCTTACACTGTTTCTATGAATAAGAATCTTCTATTGTCTATGTGTCTCACCAAAGGAAATACAGAGATTTATGAATATTTTTTAAAGTCAAAAGTTCTTCATGAATTTAAATCTCAACAGCAAAATCATTACATGAGAATGAAATAAGCCCAGCATCTAGCTTTCTGCTAGTTTTAGCTCTGAACTGCCTCAGTGCAGTGTCAAGCAAGACCCAGAAGTGGTGAAAGGCAGAGCAGGACCCATTTCACTAGCTTACCTTGTCATGAAACCATGGTCACAGGCTCAGCTACTGGAGGTATTTCCATGGGTCCTTATGGACCGCTCTGCTGTGGATATCCCTATCTCCCTGACAAGTGCACACACACAACTTTTCTGATTAGTCTTGCCAGTGTTCACCTGCCACTTCCCAACTTGCCAAATGTACATTTAGGCACCACAAAAATGGATTAACATAAATAAATTTAGAGTCAGAGCAATTTTGCTTCATGTGCATTAAGTCTGAAGTGTGTTTATTCTCTTTAAGACCTGAAAAAGTCTTGTGTGCCTTTAGCTGTATTAGTTGCTCTAATAAAGCATACTACTTCCAGGCTTATTTTTGAGTTAAAACATTTAAATCTCTTTAGAGAAGAGAATTTTAGTAGGCATCTGAAACTAACAAGTGTTTGCCAGCCCTGTACTGTACAAAGTCTAATAAAACTTAACACTTTACTACAGTTTAATAGGTCTGAATGCTCCTGCTCTTGCTTGAACCTGGATGCCTTGTGAGGAATATTCTTTCTGCAGTTCACACTTATATTTTGCAACTGAGCAGCTGGTGTTATCTCAATACAAACACTAACACTCCCTTTAAACTGTTTTTTAAGATGTATTAAGGATTTGCTGATGTTGTTGTCAAGATTATATTTACCTGTGTGCAACCATATGAAATGCAACCACATAACTGCAAAGTCAAACTCACAGAAAACCAAGATATGCTGGAAGTGTCCAACAGTGTTGTCATTCTGGCCATATTTTTGTTTTCTGTCCAAATGAGTGCCTCAAAGTATTGGTTTTCCAGTGAGAGGTCTATCATACACTACATGACATTTAATGCTGTTGAATTTTTTCTTTGGATCTATAATATTTTTAAAGTTCTTCCCTTTTCAGTCTATTTCCTATTCATCCTGTTTTCTTTGTCTAGAGTTACCGGTAAAATATTGAAAAATAAGTAACTATGAATATTCATTTAAAGATAAATTTATTCCAATCCTTCTCATTAATCTATTGTGTTTGTTTCTTGTGGTCCCATAGCTGAATTTTATATGCACAATGTTTATGTAAAGAGAATTTTTAAGTCACTTGAATGAGCATACATTGACCATACACCTTGAATTTGAAAGCAAAATTGTCAGGAGCAGTTGACTACTCATCCAAAGCGGGAACAGAAACAATGTCCTGGGCCTGTAAGGACAACCAGCACAGAGAGGCAGTCACACAACCATTACAAAAAAGTGAGGAATGAAGGTGGGATTAACAGAATCATAGAATAGAATCCGTCGGGTTGGAAAAGACCTCCAAGATCATCGAGTCCAACCCTTGATCATCCAACACTGTCATGATTACTAGACCATGGTGCTAAGTGCTACATCCAGGCTCATCTTAAAAACCTTCAGGGATGGTGAGTCCACCACCTGCCTGCCTGGGCAGCCCATTCCAATGTCTGATTACTCTCTCTGTAAAAAATTTCTTCCTAATATCCAACATAAACCTCCCCTGCCAGAGCTTAAGACTGTGCCCTCTTGTCCTACTGCTGGTTGCCTGAGAGAAGAGACCAACCCCCACCTGGCTACAACCTCCTTTTGGGGAGTTGTAGAGAGTGATGAGGTCTCTCCCCTGAGCCTCCTCTTCTCCAGGCTGAACAGCCCCAGCTCCCTCAGCCTCTCCTCACAGGACTTGTGCTTGAGTCCCTTCACCAACCTTGTTGCTGTTCTCTGGACCTGCTCCAGCAGCATCTCAATATCCTTCCTGAACTGAAGGGCCCAGAACTGGACACAGTACTCCAGGTGTGGCCTCACCAGTGCTGAGTACAGGGGAAGAATCACTTCCCTGGTCCTGCTGGCCACACTGTTCCTGATACAGGCTAGGATGCCATTGGCCTTCTTGGCCACCTGGGCACACTGCTGGCTCATGTTCAGCTTCCTGTCAATCCAAACTCCCAGGTCCCTTTCTGCCTGGCTACTCTCCAGCCACTCTGTCCCCAGCCTGTAGCACTGCATGGGGTTGTTGTGGCTCCCCAGGGAAGTGGTCACAACACCAAACCTGACAGTTCAAGACGATACTCTCAGGCACATGCTGTTATTCTTGGGATGGTCCTGTCCTTATGGGTCCCTTCTAATTCAGAATATTCTGTGATTCTTGGATTCCGTCTAAGCCAGGCTACAGACTAAGCTCAGAGAAAAAACTATCCGGTCTTTTGTAAAAGTTGAACAAAACTGTTGGACCAGAACAGTCCCAAAGAGACTGCATGGACTGGTAGTTGGGATGCTTTCCTCACACTGCTGTGGATCCCATCCAAGGCAGCATTGGAACTCAGGTATCGAACACTATGGTCTGAATTTCACTCAGGAAACTATTTTAATACTGATGACCTTTACAGGATTTGGCTATTAATGACCTAGATTTCTCTTTATGAAAAGCTTTAATAAAAAAAGTCTGTAGAAAAATCAGTATTTTTTTCTTCTTTTCCTCATTTGGATAAACTATACTGCTGTAACTGAATATATTGCAATACACACTACTTCATTAGGAAGGCAATTACATTCTTTAAAGGCAGAAAATGCCCTGCTATTGTGATATGCAATGGATTCACTGAAATTATTGTCCATGGTAGAAAAGGGAAAGAAAAGAAACTCAAGCATCTCACAGAGGGACATTAATTCAAGCTGGTAAGTCTTTTGTTCTGATTTAATAAGTTAATACAATGATAAGCCTGAATGGAAGAAAGGTGTAGACCAGAACTTCTTAAACCATTTAAATCTTATTAGAAGTAATTTTTTTTCAAACATGGGAAAATTTTCTGTCACTTACCATTTGTGTCATCAGAATAAAAAATCAATTTTAAAAAAAAAAGGAAAAGGAAGGAATTAAAAAGGCTGAGGGAAAGGAACAATTTCCCATTCAGAAGAATAATATTTTATTACTCTAAGGTCCATTTCTAAGCCCCAATTAAAACCTATCAAGCATATAACATGTGTGAATACTCTGAATTACTAAATGGTGGATTTTTCACTTGCCATTATTAGATAAGACAATTTTCAGACAATATAATAGGCATTAAATTATTTAGTGTCAGTTTTACACAGGAATAATAATATTGTATTACTGAAACCAGTGTTAAATACCTCATTGAGTAACATTTTTCCTGACTTAGTATTAGTTATTCCTTTTATACCAGTACTTAATTGCCATTACTTTTAGCAAGAATATATGGACTAACAGAAAACAACATATTCTGTTTCTATGCCTCTTGTGGCTGCAGGGAAGAAGTGAATGAAGGGATGTTGAAGTACTATATGGACATTTTCATTTCTGTGTCCATTCTGTCTGCATAAATATTTTGCTGGTAAAAATAGGGGAAGCTTTCTTGTCTGGACAGGCTTAAACACCTGCCTACCATGTTCTTTTCATGTTCCTTGTCCTTCTGCTTAGAAATTAAATCAATAAAAACAAAACCTTCTTTCTTTCTTTGGTGACAACAGGTCTAATATGAGACAGCAGCACAGTAGCATTGCAAAATGATAAACCATTGAAGCACACAACTCCAGTAATTTTCCTTTTGAAAGTATATAGTCACAAGGTATTTATAGGATGGGGAAATTAAAGCATATGAATCATGTGTACTTTGATACAGAGATTATTCACCCCGGCAGCAAACATGCTTACACTACAGGATGCACGTGATCTCCATCCTTTGGAGAATTCTCAAATTTGTCCCTCTCCTGCAGGCAGTCAGCAGCTTCCTTTTCCCAGACCACTGTGGAGGTTTAGAATGGTTCTTCTTTTGACGAGAGAGTGAACGGGAAAAAGGAAGTTAAAAGTAGTACTCTGCTGGGAATACTCAGCTTACTGAAAAGAGAGATGAGTGATAACTTCCTTCTCATCCACTCTGTGAAGGTTTTGTTGCTTTATCTTAAAGCTCTGCTTGGGAAACATGCTTGGCAAAGCTTCTGATTCATTTCTGCTGTCAAAGTCTGAACAGTTCTGGAAGGTGCTCCTGATCAGACCAAAGTAGCATAGCTGGGATAAAGATAGGCAGTGTAATTCAAGACTATGTGACAATTCTCAAGGTCTCTTTTTTTCTCTGGAGATCAAACATGGATCATCCCATGGGATGTCCCCAAGAGAAATGAAGAAATCCACATTCAATGGGTCCTATGGGAACAAACAGTTAGATGCATTCTAACTGCAGACTAGAGTTACACAGTTTATGAGAGATGAAGGGTGAAAAAGCGCAGCAGCTGAAAATGACAGACTGCAAGCTAGTTATTCAGTTAGAGTAGAAATATTTCTTTCAACTTTAAGAGAAGTGTAGTGGTTCAGTCAGAAAGCTGGAAGGACAGGAGGTATGGGTAGCTCAAGAGTCTCAGAGGCAGATTTTGGAGATCAGAGTGGAGATCAGATTAGTGCATGGTAGTCATGATCTAAAACTTCAGCTGTGGACTACCCATAGTTGGCATAAAGGTATTCATGAGTAAAATAGAAGCAGGCTATTAAATAGGAAAGGAGAAGGCTAAAGTTTTGTTCACCTCTAAATGGCGGGAAAAAGTCATTTGATATATATTGTTTTGTGGGAAACCAGAATAGCAAAGAATGGTATTCTTTAAAAGTAATGTAATCCTGTCTTTCTGTTATTCTGTTACACACAGAGATGGAGGACTGGCTACATGTCCTAGAACACCTGTTGCTGACTGTTTGCAAATCTTTACAGGACCTCAGATAAGCAAGTGATCAATGAAGAACAGTCTGGAAAGATGAAAGGAAGTCCTAGGGCTTCAGCAGGATTAAAAAAATGTTTAGAATATCAACTGCATCTTTAATTAACAACTCTTAAAAATATTAATTATTAATGTTAGCATTTATGGGTGTGACTTCTCAAGGAACTATATCTCATACAGCATGTCTGGCTGTCATTCCTCTGTGAGCAGTGTCTCCATAATACAGTAAAATAAATATATGCAAGAAGTGAGGGTTTTGCCATAATTTAGGCTTTTCTTTCATCAGAGGAGGCATACAAGCCCTTGGTAGCAATAGTGTACAGGCTACAAGCCAAACTGATTTGAATTCTGTAGTAGATGTAATACCTGTTAGTCAAAATCAAGGCTTTAATCTGAACACTTTTTCATCTCTCACCCTCTTTCACACCATTTCTTTTGAAAGCATATTTTTTAAACTGTCTTAAAATTAATTGAAAAAATTCTATCTCCAAGTGATTGAAATGACAGTTTGCCCAGAGGGGAAGAATCATTAAAATGATCTGAAGTCAACGAAGTTTAATGGAAATTAATACAATGAAACAAATGTAATATGACATCTGATATTTCTAAAATAAATGATTTACATTTATTAAATTAAACAATTGCAGCTCAGAATTATGATTCACAGGCACTCTTTCCTTTATTAGTTTCAAGGAACATGGCTAATGTCAGTAGCATACACCAGGTTTAAAATATATGGCTTGTTGAATAGAAAAGCCTTCAAGAGATATTATATTTGATGTAAGAGATATGAAAAACATAATCAAAATATTCTTTCATGGCTAAATTTTAATAATTTATGCCACAATATGTCTCTGCAGTTTTATATGGAAATTTTGAGGTATCAAAAATTAATTTTTATTGCTGAAAATATCCAGTGCAGTAACTTTGAGGAAAATAGCCTAAAGATTGTAAGAACTAAATCACTTTTTGATTCATCTGCCCATACTTCATGATTTGTTACAAAATGTTTGGAGTTTGAGCAACCGTCCCAGACATTTAGTCACAAAATCCTTGACATGAGAGGGGTCAGGGCATGAAGCAGATGTGAGGCACAGTATTCCATCTCTATGGTGTGGAGGAGGGTTGTTTGCCCCCATGTTTTGGCAAAACAATAGGTCTGCAGAGGTTCCTATTCTCTCCCACCTGAGCCCTCTTTTCCAAAACAAAACCTTTGTTCATATCCCAAACAGGACTCTAGGACAGGCTGGGTGATGAGCAGGTGTAGTTACCCAAGTCCTTGGCAGCACATTTGGTATAGCAGGTGGGACAGGATGGTGTTTCTGATCCCTAGGATCCAAACAGCTGGAAATCTTGTGTCCTATGGCCAGGCAGGAATGCATAAGGAAGTGGTGCTTAACATATATTTTTAAAACCTATTGGACCAAAATAATTCCAGACAAGATCTCCTTAGTCTTTTCTGAAATTTTTATCAGATTCTTGCAGGTAAATGTTTAATATCTTACAACCTTACACTGTCTCATTGGTTTTCTAATTATTTCTAATTTTCACTCTGTTAAAGATCCTGACATTTTACTTTGAAAATCAGAGAACCAAGACCAGATCCTCACTTCTCCTTGTGTCAGTCCAGCAGAGCAATTTAACCAGAAAGGCACATTAACTTCTCCTGGGAAATATTGCAATGTCCTGAAGCAGAGTTAAATACTCACTGTTTGTGTATTATCCTGCATCTATCTTCTACAGATACATTAATTACTAATGACACAAAAATATACATACTCTTTGATGTAATTTGAAATCTTTCATTCTTTCCTTTTTATAGTCTCAGACCCCAGCTTTGAGAGCACTTAAGTTGACTCCAGAAAATTATTTCTGATGTCTCACCTTTTCTCCTTCTTCTCTTTCCCACCACATAGAGGCTGTGTTCGAGTGTTCCTGCTTCTCTAATCTTGTGGTAAGGTTCCATAAGAAGTAAATAATACATTTTAAAATGTATATATATGCTGCAGTTCTTCTTGCCAATAAAATAAGTACAAGGGCCTTTTGGACTGCAAAGGTCATTCCCCCGTTATTTTAAGTAACTACTTCGTTTATTTTTTTTCTCAGTATTGATCAAAATCTGTCTTAAAACCAGACAGTTTTTCCTCTCTTCTCACCTCTTCTGAAATATTTCTACAAAACGCATCACTATCATGGTTTAGAACCTTCTTCAAACTCCCTTTTTTCATTTACCAGAACCAGTCAATACAGAAGACACATTATTTTAGCCCTCCTTAATACTGAGAAAGACACTCAAGAAGGTGATATTTTAAAACATTTTTCACAGGGATTCATACATTCCTTTTAAATGGTAGAGAGAGAAATTTCCAGTTTTAGCTTCTTCATATTGCCAAGATAATTTCAATTATATGAAAAATCTGAATCATTAAAATCTATGTAGCTTTCTATTTGCTTATATATGCACTGCTCATATTCATAAAACAGCTGGTTGTCTTGAAACAAGACTTCTTATAGTTGAGAAAAACTCGACGTTTCAAATACCTTGACTCAATCTTCCATGCCTGCCTTTACTCTGATTCTTGTGGAATTAGTTTTGAGAGCTGTTTTCCTCTCTTTCCAGGTCTGCTACATTTTTTACAATGAACATCAAGATAGGTTGTCAAGGGAAGTTAAATTCAAAGGCTTTCAGCATTGCATTCCTATCTGTCAGCTCTTTGTTATTGTTTCCTTTTTATTCTATTGTAGTTTGGATATTTGTTTGTTTGCAATTTTTCTAATGAGAAAAGCAGAAAGAAAAGGAAAAAGCCATGATATTTCTATTCATGTATTTTACTAATGTGCTTAAACATGCTAGATAGAATTATCCACTTCTATTGGACAGAAGAGCAGCACAAGGATTGTGTTCAAACAGCTAGAGCAATTACTGGTCCGTATTTTGAAGCTGCTACATGAAGAGAATATTTTTCCTGTAATGGTATTTTTAAAACTGCTTTTCCTTTGTTTTTCTTTTGTTGTTGTTGTATTTGAAAATTCAGGTGAACTAGTCATCATCGGTAAACCAGAACAAAAAATAAGGTTTTCAGCAAGAATGGAACAGAAAACTTGTCTTCTTGTATTGCAAAAATGAACTTTTTAATATCTGTGCTAGAACTTCTCACTTTATCACAAATTTCCACCAAACTGTGGAGATATTCCATGCCTCAGTAAATGGCTTTAAACCATTTGGGGATGATACTAATTTTATTGTAATCTGAGATTTCAAAGAAAGGGATGTGATCATTGTTGTATGTAATGAGTATAATCATTATTAGAACTACAAGTTTAGTCAAATAGTGTTCCTTGTTTAAAGGAAAAGTAAACAGTATAACATGCTAATTAGAAAATGTCATTAAACAATTAAAAATTTATCGTTATTTAGCATATCAGTCACAGTAAAGGCTGTCCACGAGCTGAGGTTTCATGAGGTGTTCTAAGGAACTTCTACAACTCACATTTATTTCTGAATCCAATTAAAACTCTGTACTTGTACATCCAAATAATTCTTGGTCACAGTAAAACTTTTTTTGTATTATATAGAGTGGAGAACCGTTGTCCAAAACACAAAGCACACACTAAAATTGACCTAACCATAAAATCAGCCTGAAGCCATTTTAACACAAGATTTTTTTAGTAATGCATAAAGTTTTCCTTTCTATTTTATTATATCATATTTTACACTACTTTTCAAAATAGAAAACATTTATTTAAATGCAATTTTACAGACTGACATATAACTGCCACAATGCTTTTTTACCCACATAGATGGCAAAGATGACCCATCCAGACAGTAGCATTAACTGTGTAACATACAGTGCATTAGGATTGTTTTAGATTAATAGGGGGAAGTTCTGGATGGACACAGATATCTTCCTTTTTTGAAAATGGGCAAGGAACCTGTGCAGAAAGGTAGATTGCAAGTGTCTTGGAGAAGAGCTTAAATTGTAGGTTGCAATACTCCATGTTATGATTCAGTAGCTATTTTGTATTAGTCTTCATACATTTATATGTCTTGGACTTTGACTTCACAAAGAACTTAAGCACACAGGACACATTTACATGTTTACATGACTAAAAAGTAACATGTTCCTTTTTTCTCAGAGTGATAAAAGGAAATTAAGTGATAAGCATAGTTCCCTATGGATCCATCTCATTCTCACAAACATACCTCTGAAGGTACTTAAGCAGATACAGACAGTATAATGACAATTAAAACATTCTGGATACATTCTGACTGATGACTTTCCAGTAAGCATATGATGGAACTAAATTTATGTCTTGAAAATCCACTGAGAAATACTTTGATCTGTGACAATGGAATAGCAATCGCAGCAAGCACAATCAGAAAGAATCAAGTCTCATAATCAGATGTATAATTACCACAGGGCATTATGCGACAGATTTAATTTTGTGACTTGGATGACACAAATGGTTCAATGACTTTTGAACTTAGTGGATGCCTGAGGATGTATGGTGATATATAGCTTTTATCAAATATAAATATTTACAAGAGATTCTAAGAACTTTCTTCCAATTTAGAACAAGTCCCATTTGGGGAAAAAAAAAACAAAACTGAGAGATCATAAGGGCAAGTAAAATTATTTCAAAATAATTTTTGATAAGTTTTTTTTTTAACATCAGGCTTAACTTATTCAGTTATGTATGTCACAAAGTTTTCCCACTGGGCTTAGAATTTTCCAGAGAAGACAAGCAGTTTCTGGCTTAGAAATACCTACATAACTTTTGTTATTCTTTTATGTCTCCCATGTAATAATTTTGTGGAACCCTAATAATCACCTGAACCAATCAAATCCTTGGCTTTTCAGCAATAGTGTCAGAGATTTTATTCAGAAAGAACAAATATAAACTTTTTTTGTAGTAAACATACAGCAAGCCACCCAGAGCTTTTGTGAACATTAGCTTTCTACCCCTTTGTCTCCCACCCTGCTGCTTTCAGCTGTCCTCATAAGTTAGCCAAACACACAGCAACTCGACATCTTTCCACTTGTGATGCCTGATCTTACTGCATGTTTTCTTGCTACCTCACAAGGAAAGGTGAGAGTCTTAAGACAGGTTCTTAGCGAGAATCTGTTGGAGGTTAACTGCAGACTGAAAGGAGCAAGATCAGAAGAGATGGAGACTTGGACCTAATGCTTTCACTAACGTTAATGGATATGGCTTTTATTTCTATAGTGCAAAGACTCTGGTATCCAGCTTTTCTTTTCTCTTTTCTCCAAATATGCTCACCAATTTAGACTGTGGAGAGAGACTTAAGATAAGGGTGGTACCCTCCTAGGAGAAGAATGCCACCTTAGGCTACTGGCTGGGTATTGTTTCTTTGTTCTTACACAAATGACTCATCTGTTATAAATCCCCTCAGAGAGACACCAGGACAATTCACTCACATGGCCTGAAGATATTCAACTCTGCTGATAGCCATAAGGGATCCACCGCTGCTTAGAAGGTGTCAAAGACTCTTGAAATGTCCCACAATCAGGTATTAATTATCCAGTGAAGAAGGTGTTCCCACCTACACTGACCCAAATAAAAGACCACACTGGGACTTCAAGTTGTGAGTCTACTTCCCTCACTCCAGGGGACTTCTACCACCCAAGCCTCTACCACCTCCTCAGAGAATCAGGACTACAACCACCATTGGAGTTGCAGCAACCAGGTCTCATTGCTGGATCTGGCAGGCATCTTGTGGGTTCTGCCAGTCACAGCCCAGCTCCAACTGCCTGTGTCCAGCACTGACCTTCCAAACTATTCCTGCCAGGTTTTAATGGGTGTGGGGAGGCTGACCGCCATCTCATTTTGGTCCAGTGGGCAGGAGCTTGGGAATTTTTCTGATTAGCTCAACTCAGTTTTATCAGTATTGTTCAGCATTCTTCTTGATAAAGAGTTGTTTTTGCACTTACATGTGGGCATGTTTGGTCTCTCTCTCTCTCTCTCTCTCTCTCTCTCTCTCTCTCTCTCTGTATTGGAGAGAACCAGGGGTATTGAACTGGAGGGAGGAGACTTCCATCCAAAGTCTCTAACCTCTCTGAATTGTCTCAAAACAAGACATACTGTTTTTAAAAGACCACTAAAACCAGGCAATTCTTAAACTCAGCCAGCACTGGCTGAATACACCCTCTGAAGTATTGTTGAGCTAAATAGGAATTAAATTATAGAAATGCCATAATTTAGTGTTCATTAACATGAGTTAGTCATGCCATGCTAATTATTTGCCATCATGGAAAACTCAGTCTGCACAGACAACCTGGAAAAGTTACCACTTCATTACACTGGAAAAGTTACCACTTGATTACACAGAAGAGAAATTTTTTCTATGCCCAGTGAGTTGCTTAACTTGTAATATAATGAAGATAAAATTGAAGTGAAAATTGTACTCTAGACTCTTTGCCAGCTCCATTGCCCCTCTCTGGACATACTCCAACATCTCAAGGTCATTCTTGTAGTGAGAGTCCCAAAACTTAACACAGGGTTCCAGGTGTGGCCTCACCAGTGCTGAGTACAGGGGAATGTTCACTGCCCTGGTCCTGCTGGCCACACTATTGTTGATATGCCACAGCATTGGCCTTCTTGGCTACCTGGGCACCCTGCTGGCTCATGGTGAGCTGGCTGTCGACCAACACTCACAGGTCCTCTTCTGCAAGACAACTTTCCAGTCACTCTGCCCCAAGACTGTAGTGCTGCAGGAGGTTGTTGTGACCCAAGTGCAGGACCCGGTACTTGGCCTCGCTGAACCTCATACAACTGGCCTTAGCCCATCAATTCAACCTTCCCAGATCCCTCTGCAGAGCCTTCCTACCCTCCAGCAGATCAACACACCCGCTCAGCTTAGTGTTGTCTGCAAAATGATGGGAGAGTGCACTCAATCCCCCTTTCCAGGTCACTGATAAAGATATTAACATAGCAGAAGCCAGTTTCTCCAGAAAAATGGTGTGGGAAACGGTGTCAAAGGTTTTACCAATGTCTAGATAGACAATATCCACTGCCTTTCCATCATCTACTTATCACGTCACCATGTCATAGAAAGAGATCAGATTAGTCAAGCAGGACCTGCCTTTCATAAACCCATGATGGTTGGGCCTGATCTCCCAGTTGTTCTGCACATGCCACATGATGCCACTGAAGATTACCTGTTCCATGACCTTCCCTGCACTGAGGTCAGACTGACAGGTCTGTAGTTCCCTGCATTCTCCTTCTGACCCTTCTTGTAGACGGATGTAACACTGGCTAACTTTCAGGCTACTGGGACCTCCCCAGTTAGTCTGTTTAACTGCTGTTAAATGATTGAAAGTGACTTGACAAGCTCTTCTGCCAGCTCCCTCCTGGGGGGAGCTGGCGGAACTGCTAGCCAACCCACCCTTTTTTTGCTGTGTTATTAGGAACATAGCCAGTATGGTTTACTAGTTGGGAGCTAATTTACACAGTCATTTTCACTTTAGAAAAAGAAAATTCTGTCACCCTCTTCTCATTTTCTCTATCATGAACCAAAATGCAGCTGTTTTCATAACCCAGGATGTCATAGTCTAAAAAAGAAGTTATGACTACTTCACACACTTAATACGTGTTCTTGTAAAAGTGTTCCTCATTACAATGAATGATTCACAAGTCTTTCATTAGAAAATCCCACTTGGCCATTAGACAGTACTAATGTTTTCCTATTGTGCTTAAAAATGAATAATTCATATCCTCCATGAGAATAAACTAGGATGATGAATAACAGAGCAGAGAAAATATAGTTATGTCCTATTTTATATATTTTACCGTGTGCTGGTTACACGGGATTTTCTGTCTTCACTTTTATTACCCGAGGTGAATGTTGTTAATGTCTGTGTGTGTGTATATATATATATATATATGAATAATTATGTGTATAGATATATTGGATGTATGGATCAAAATAATGAACTTCAATGTGTGTTTTTGCGCATTTTACACACAGATGCACATACACATATGCTCGTGACACTTTAAAAAATTAAGGGAAGTAAAAAAACTTGACAATACTTTTGATCATGGATTAACTGCTTGAAAAATCTCAGCTCTTGTATCTATTGTCATTTCCCTGAACTGTGTCATGGTTGTAGGTACAGTTTTCTTTCTTTTTGCCTCTCCCTCTTCCTCTCCCTCTCCCTCTCCCTCTCCTCTCCTCTCCTCTCCTCTCCTCGGGAGCTGATTAGTCCAAGAATGGTGGCCTAAGAAGACATTCTTCCAGAAGAAACTTAGTAGTTCAGCCTTTCCCATTGATTTCAGTTATAGTGATCACACAATGTTATTGGAAAAAAAAAAAAAGAGGAAAAGTCATTAGAGAAAAAAGCAAAGCTTTCATTTAATTCCTAATTCTCTCCGCCTCATACTACTTCTTGAAAACAAGAGAAGAGGTAAGTCTCCATTTAATTAACATCATTTGTGGCTCACAGGATTGGGAAAAAAGAATTCATCCTGGAGGATGTAATGGGGTATTAGGGTTTGATAAAATTTCTGCTCTGAGACCAGTTTCCTTGCAATGCATCCTTAACTAACACAAATGTTGCCAAACACCCATAAAAAGCCAATTTGAGTTTGTTTAAGCTAATTAAACAGAGCTGCCTCTCCCAACGCTTTCTTTGCAGAGCATGCTGGCACCCATGCCCCTCTGTGCTTCTCCACTAGGCCTAGTTAGGCAACCATCCTCACACACTGGGGCCATGGAAGGGGCAGACAGGATGGACTCCTGCCAAGCAGAGGCCCAGAGCCATCAGCCCAGCATCTACAGTCATGATGCCACCATGCCACCCTCATTGCACCATGGCTGGGCTGCCCAGCCCCCAACAAGGTGCCCAGCCATGTCTGGCTCTCACCTGGCCCCAGCATCCAAGATGGCACAGGAGACACAGGCTCTGCTCAGCAGTCAGAGACCTGTGCTGTGCCCTCAGCACCGCAAAAAGTATAATCCTATTGGAGGGAAGAAAGGATCTGCAGCTGAAGGGAAAAGCATTTTTTTTCTCATCATATCACCCTTATAAAGTACAGACGTGGTTAGAAACTGTGTACTCTTTAGTTAATACGGTCTTCCTCTCTTTCCCCACACTACTCTTTTTTTTTTTTTTTTTTTTTTTGTCTGGAAAATTTAAATGTGAAATTGAAAGGAGTTCTGACAAAGTCTGCGGCTGGACAAAATATAGGAAGAAGAATTTTAAAAAGTTTAACAGATGACAAAGAAATCAGATCAGCTTGGTTCAGACCAAACTATACAGGACAGGGTGGGAGCAGCCAAGTAAGGACTACACTTTGTTGTGGCTAAAACAATGTCTCCCAGGCCAAGATGTAAGGACTATTAGCTTCTGCCTTCTGAAATTATAGAGCATTATATGCATGTGTATGCCTGTGTGTATAAGTGGAGAAAACTAGGTATTTTGTCTTCCTTTTGTCTTCCCTGGGCCTATCTTCTTCATTTTGAAAAATAATGCTTCAGTGAACAGTACAGTAATCTTATCCTATAACAAATAAGACTCATCTACTAAGAATCATCCATCCACCTGACTTATACACTTATTTCTTACTGTAATGGAGACTATCCCTCTCCAGTACTTTTGCTGAATGTGGTATTTTACCACAGTAATATACAAATTAGAGAAGCGGAAAGTCATTCTTTGTCATCTTTATATCTCTTTCTTCAATTCCCATTTGACAACCCTGTGATTTATAAGATTAAGATTAATGTTTATGGAAGATCTTTTTTTAATGGCAATATCTGATAGCCTAATCAGTTCTCTTTGTGACTCAGACAGTTACATTTTCACTGACTGATGCTCATTCCGTATGAATCTTGTTTGTCATCCACCTACTTGGGAAAACAGAAAAGATATTGCAGCCAGAACATATTTCTATATCTCACAGTAGTAATTTAGCACAGAGGATACCTAGCTGTCTCTACAGATTCGCATTTAAATGAAGCTATCATTGGTGAAAGTGAAGAAATTTCATACCTTCCTAGCAGATAATTGATCGTTGTTTTCTCATAATCTTGCTTGCAATCAAACCAGATTTTTGCCAGGCTACATTTTAACCGAGAGCTAAAATAAAGCGAGAGACCTCTAGATTTTTATCTTAATTCCACAGTCAGAATGTCTTTAAGGAAAAAGATAGTTCTGTAGAACAAAGGCTAATATCAATCCAGAGGATTCACACTGAGGATATGTCTGTCTGCAGAGGATTCTGCAAAGCACAAATGCAAGAAAAAACATTTCCTTGTCTGCTAAGAAAAAAAAAAAAGGTGATAGATTATGATTTATACCTTAATTCACTGAAGATTTTTTTATCTGGTCTGAGCTATTATAACAATAAGCCTGCATGTAAACATTTAAAAATAAGCCTTCATGTAAATATTTAACATATCGTTTTATTATAGGCCATGGAGAGAGGTAATTATGGCTGACTCTATAGTTGCTATTGCAGTTTTTTATTTATATTTAAAAGTGCTTTTGTCAATAGGGAGACCTTAAAATGGTACTGGAGGGTAAATTTACTTTTCCTCTAAATGGAAACTTCCTGAAGTTGGCCAAAAAAAGTATTAACAATTGGGAAAATTAGCATGCCTTTTGACAGTTCTGTGATGTCTCTGACAATAAGAAAATCTCACTTAAAAGTGGCAATCTGCCTCAAATTTTCCATCAGTTAGAATGAGGGAGAAAATCCATTTTCATTTCAAAACCATCAGTTTAACTTCTATCTTGAAAGATCATTTCAACAGAGAAATATTAAACCTTTGTAAATACTTTGAACATTGTATTAAGGAAACAAGAATCACTTCTTATTCTAAACAATGCATCTATATGTGTTAAAAAGTGTCTTATTTCTGTTAACCCAATTATATATGAATGTTTCTTTTCAGAATAAATCCTGCTAACAGACTAGGGAGTGTATGCACAGAATAGTCAGATCTCGTAGATCCAAATCCAGCATAAGTAGAACAATAGTGAACAAGGGAAAGCCGCAGCAATAGCTCTTTTCTCCCCACCCTGTGCAAATCCATCACAGCTCTAGCTCATAACAGTATACAAAGGGTCACTTCAGCAGTCTGTATTCTCACAGGAAGACATGCATCTGGGCATACCTCCAACACCTAGCTGAGAAAACCTGAAAACCTGTCTTTAATTTGTGTGAGTTTTGTAGATTATTCTCCCTTTCCTCTACTGTCCGGTTTTTACCTTCTGCCTGAAAGCTTTAGAAGGGGTCAGGGTGCCATGGTCCAAGGGGGGGGGTGGGACCACGACACTGCACAAAGGGGTCCGAGCAAGGTTTGAGGTGCAACAGCCGTTTATTGAAAGTGTGTGGGGTTTATATAAGATCTGATGTAGAAAGGGACAGAAAATGGGGTGGAGCATGAGACAGACAACCAGGGGAACAATTAGGAGTAGGGACTCGGGCGAAGAGGGAGAAACTGGGGAGGAACCGGGAGAGGAAAGGACGAATGGTAGCTCTCTCCTCACTGCAGCTTTTTCAGCCAATCAGAGGGAGGAGTGGGGAAGCAGGGAACAGACAACTCGTGGCATGCCTGAGCACGCCCAGGTATCACAACTGGAGGGGTCATCATGACTAGGCTTCGCGAACGAAGATTTGGGAAGGGCTCTACCCACATTTGTTACAAGCGCGTTGGTAGCTAAAAAGGCCAATACGAGATAGACAACTGGAGGGGTAGCATACAATGAAACCACATAGTAACTGTAAAGTCTATATAACAAAGTCCTTTCAATTGCTGTATATCTTTTTGCACGCCTGGAACCGTTCCCATTCTGATTCCTGCTCCTCCACATCAGGGAGCTGAGATAGTAGTGGAATAGATTGATGACAGGCAAATGGGGGACTAGAGAGAACTGAAATCACAACTGGATATTTGAGATCCAATTACTGGGAAAGTAACAGACAGTGCTAATTTCATCAGACTTGTAAGTACTGACCAATTGCTTAAGGGATCAACAGCTCTAAGTAGCACAGCAGTAAATTGAAGAATAATTGGCATTGGCCCAAAAATAAGGATGTGTAGTTCTGTGGGGAAATAATAGCTATAATTAATGTAAAAAAGCATTTTTCAAAATGAAGGTGAATTCATTCTAGCGGAGACAGAAGAGATAGCAGAAAAAATTAAATTCTTGTAATATGAAAGAGGTAAAAATTAAACAGAATACAACATAAATATGGATATAATAGAGGCTTTAACTGTAGTACAGATGAAAATTGTGGTAACAAGTCCAGGAGTACAGTTCACAACATCTCCTTTTAACTGGTTGACTTTCTGTAGATTTTGAACCATTATAGGCTTTCCAGATATGAGTTGGGTGTCTCCATTGTTGCTTCTGTGAATGACCACAAGTACTGTTGTCTTTATTGCACTATTAGGCGTTGATTGGATATTTGCCTTACACTTGGGGGAGGACCACCTGGGGCTGAAAATTTATGTGCCCATATCTTAAAATCCTGGAAAAGCTCATTCTGCTAACATTGTGGAGTTGATGCTAACAAGATTGAGGTCAGAGAACAGCATAGGTCAGTCAGATCAATGTTCTTTAAAAGAAAAACTGATGGAAAGTATACCATATCCCTTTTGTGTCATAGCCCAGTGAGCAGAGCAACTTTGGAGCAATCCACTGCTTACAGTGCAAAAGAAAGGCTCAATTCCTTTAAGACTTTTCTGCCCGTCCACCCTTACACCATGTTAGTCAGGAAAGAAAGCACAGACTACTAAAATCTTCTAGCACTGAATATCAAACCTGGAAGTGATAAACTGGTATTTTGCTGCCTGGAATAAGAGTAACTTTGAGTGACTGTACATCTTGACTGACTCCGAAATGTCTGAAACCTACGGATGGCACAGGGCCAGCTTCACTTACCCAGCTGCATATTCACACCAAGAATGGAGTTAGGTGTTTAGCTGAAGCAGTCTGGGCTGCCTTCTGGTTATCCTTCCATTCAGCTGCTTCTGGGCAGTAGTGCTTCAGTAATAGCTCTCTGACTGGGGTTCTCAGCATGGTGTTCCTGCTTCTGTTCAGCTCTGGGTTCTCTTGTGATGCTGCAGACTCCTGGAGACCTTACATTCTTTCACTCTAAAATTTGCCCAGTTTCCTTGAGCCAAGAAACTGAACTACATTACACAAATCATGAAGTTAACTTCTATGCTTGAGGAACAGAAAGATGTTCTTTCTGTAAATAAAAATCCACAAAAAGATCAAGCCTGCTTATAAAAACATTTTATATGACAAGCTTTCCAGAGAAAATAATTAATAGAATGCATTTCTTATTGACTATCAAGTTCAAGCTTGTGAATATTTATACTGTTCATTCAAAGCTTTTAGAAAAGATTAACATTTTTATTGGCTATGTCAATTATAATTTCAAGAAAACCTACTATATCAAGTTCAGAGGCAAGGCTAACTTTTAATAGGTGATACATAAACTAGAAGAACTCAGTGAAGCAAGCAGGACAATGAAGTTCATGAAAGTGGTTCTTAAAAGTGATTATTTTCATGCATATTAGCATACCACATAAGAATAATATCCATAGCAAGGAAGGACAGCAGATATCTTGACAGCACATCATCCATCAGTAGAGACATTACTTTCTGGAATTTTAAGTAATGAAAATTTCAATAGCAGCAAAAAGCAAGTACACAGTAGTACAGTAGGAACTGATAATTTTTTTTTTATAATTGAGAAGGAACTCTTGTCTCATTTCTACTTTTAAAATTGCTCATGAGATTCTAAATGTAATTCCTTTTTGGATGAATTTTTTTTCATATCTCAGGTTTAAAATAAAAATTCTATCTGAAAAGATTAATGCTTTTCTTTTCCTGCATTCAAGACAAAAAATGGATTCAAAATCAGGTTATTCCAGGTGCTATAGTTTAGTCCTTACTGAAACCAAAAATATAAGTAGAAATTATCTGAAAACTGGTTAAATGGCAATGCAGTATTTGCATTCTTCAGTCTTGATTCGATTATTAAAAGGATTTTGTGCTTCATCAAGTTTGAAAAAAAATCCTGCTTGGATAAGTTTAAAGCAAGGGATAGGTAAGATGGGTAATTTAATTATGTTGATGAAAATGGGCAATTTCTTTCTCATTCTCTGTTTGTTTCTTTCCAAGGAAGAAGTGTAGAATACTAAAACTTACAGAAGTTTCAATTTTGCTAAGGTTGTGTGGATTTAAAGAGAGCTTTAGCTAATGAAGGCATGCCTGCAGGAGAACAGCATTTTCCATGACCTCAGACTGTCCCTGCTACAGACTGAACCTGATACAGCAATAGAGCAGGCAAAAGCACAGTTTGACTTTTAGATCCCGAGTTCAGACAGTAATAAATGGTACTCGTTCTTTATTATGTTTTATTAACTTCTCATTCTCAAGCTGAAATTTTTTTTTTTTCTTGAAAGTATATCTTTGCACTAGATTTTAACTCTGCAGAGCAACATCTCAGCCCAGGAGATAACTGATAACGTCAGCAGTAAGAACTCAGGCATCTTTTTATACTTTGAATGCCTGTATTTGTTTATTTTAAATAAAATACTTTTCTTTATCTGTGTTAGCATTAAAATACCTACAGTTTAATAATTTGTAGCTACTTTGTCTCTGAATTAAAATGGATCCTTTCTCAGGCTTTTTGTTGACACTATCAGCTTCATTGAGCTCCCTGAAACCTGGGAGGAACTCTTTTCTTCTTATCATATCACTTTTTAATATATTCTTCACTAGATTGTAATGATCACAATTCATGCATTATGTCAACATTTGTAACTTCTGAAGCAATTTCAGATGTCCATGGCAACCAAAACCTATGCAGTTAGCTTTTAAATATGCAGTACAGCAAAGCAAAGCAAATCTTTCTAAACTAAAGGAAAATTGAGAACCAATAGCATAGACGTTAATGGCTAAATAATTGCTTCAGCAAACAAGCTGAAGGTGCAAGCATTAAGTTCTTCAATAACTCTGCAGCACAGCCTAAAAACTGCAGTTTTGTGGCAATGTAGCTAATTATTTTTACCCGACTTTTGTGATAAAGTGTGGAGCAACATGGTAGTTTGTAAGAATCAAGGGAATTCCTTAGAGATTTCATATTCCTTGATATAAAATTTCCAGGACAAAAAATTAACTTCAGTCCAATGAGGAAGTAATTTAAATTTTGTTTATTGTTTTTAAATATATCAATTAGATTTTATTATTTGTGTTCTTTATTTTTAAGCATGTTAGATAGGATTACACCTACAGGCTTTAAAATACACTCAGTGATTTGTAAAAACAGCTGATATGACTTCCAAGAGAGGCTCCTTCATTCTTCATTTACTATACTATTTATGTTTCAAAACTATCTAGATTCCCCTGTTATGTCTAATAATTATTTCTTTCTTTATTTAGAAAGGCTATCTGAAAATATATTATTAATGCTGCAAACTATTATTTTCAGGGATTGATGTACTCATTAATTTATTGCTACATTACTTTCATAGCTGAATTACACTGTTGTAACACATGGTACATATTCAGCAACATAATGCTGGTGTAGTAATTATTTTGATTTATCTCAGCTCGTGTGTCCAGAGGTAGATATCTACTGTCCCTTTGATTCCTTGAGGACAGTGGCAACAGAATTCCATTAGTCCAGACACTGAGGAAAATAAAAAGAAAGCTGTGAATTAAGTATTATATTTCTAATCTGGAAAATATAATATCTTAAATTCTGCTTTTATTTACTCTGGTTAAATTTAAGTTTTATCTACCCATGAAATGTAAAACATTTGATTCCTGACATACACTGCTAAAATGTACTAAAGATGTGGATATGGTCGGCTAAGAGCTTTTATGTTAAAAAGCTCTTCTTCTCTATGAAGAATGCACTCTAACTTGTAAATCAGTAGTCAGAGTTATGCAAGACAGTAAAGTAAGACATTCATGCAAAGCAGAAGTCCAAACTAATGTTGAGGTGGTAAAGATAAACATTACAGTGCATTAAAAATCATGTTTTCAAAACAAGTTGACTGAGTCAGAGATACATGGGAAAAGAAGATAAAATACTGATACATTTCATGATTAACATTTGAGAAATTATTTATGACCCATGAACATTACATAGTATTTTGTTAAGCAAATAGAATAACCAGTAGTACAGGAAATCACTGAAGCTTTAAATGGGTGATGGTTTGCACAAAACAAACACATCAATCTCTGATAAAGAAACACTTCTCTAAGTAATATTTTCTCAGATGTGTGGAAGCATATATGCAATTTTCCTACTAAATCTGTGTGCATATGTATCTATGTATAACAGGGTAAATATGCAAAGTACTAGCCTTTCTTAAATCTAATTTCACAGATTTTCTTTTATGCATGTCTAAACAGACAAGTATAGACATGTGTAACTAATTTCTTAACTAAAATTTGCATTAGAATTTGCTTTTTATAACTTGCTTTCACTTGCCTGGATTACATTTCTCTGGGGAGAAAAACACACAGAAAAACAACCAACCAAAACATACACACCCTGATACAAAAAAACTCCAACAACAACCCACTAAAAACAAACCCTCAAATTATTCTTTATGAAGGGCTTGTGTTTTTAAGATAATTTTGAAGAATTTCAGTTTAAAAATATATTAAAAATTGTCATAAGGTGTCATGTTCATGATAACCATCAAAGGAGTCATTCAGATTAGTTTACTTTTCCACAGTGTAGGTAATATTTGTAGTTATCTTAAAATTTATAAATATTACACATGGAAGTTTCAGATAAATTATGATCAGTTAAAAAAAGTGTTTTAAACAAAGGACATTATTCTGGAAAGAGGAAATATATAAAAGCATGAATGGTAAGGAGATAGAAATTTTTATCAGACTTCAGCATTATTCCTTAGATATTAGTAAAATATTTTAAATTGCTTTTACAAATGCAGATTTCTTCTGAAAAGGTAAAATCTTAAAATGGGTGAGCTGAAGAATACCTGAGGGTACTCTGAGAGTGAAAATATGTTCTCTGATTTGTAAGCATGGGATATAATGACCATGTGGTACTTGCAGTCAGAATAACAGCAAAAACCTGAATACAGTGGTTGTGCTGCTTAATTTTGAGTAAGAGAACTGTTTCTTGGACTGCTTTCCAGAGTTAGCTGTGGATCAAGAATGTTGCACGCCAAGAACACACACACGCACAAAGAATCTTTCAGGAAAAAATTAAAAGTCTCTGACAGAAAAGGACTTCATTGTAATTTATAAAAGTGGATTCTCTTAGTCACCTCACCTTTCTTAAATGTGCAATCTACTCATTTAAAAATTAAAGAATGAAAGATTGCTGAAGAAAATATTGGTTAAGTAGCAATTCACAATGCTCTGAATTTGCTCACATTTGTTATTTTAGTCTCACCAGAGAAGAATATTTTTATTTTAGTAAATTCTAAATAGTGAGAAAAGGTTATGCTTTATATATTTGCATAATATATGCACACTAAAGTTGTCATGATGGTATGCTTAATTGCTTCAGCTGTACAAATGACTGTTTAATTTTTATATTCACAGTACAAATGCCACTAATCTTTTTGCCTTATAGCTGAGACCTGAAGCATTTAGTTAATTTTGAATGTTGGAAAAACCTTATTGCATGCACAAGTATAAAATAATTGACCTATTTGGATGCTAATTACACTTAAGAGTCTTGGTTCTCTAAAGACAGAAGTTTAGCCTAGGCCGTGAATTGCTAACTAACATACTGGGATGTAGCTATGAGCATAAGCAAAGATATCAGGGAAAAAAGAAAAGCCATTAAAAGATGACAGCATATGAGAGACCAAAGAATAAAATATATTCACATAACAACAGATTTCCTTTGTGGACCAAAATGGGTAATAACAGAGCTATGATTACTAATGTACTGGAATCCTGGTCTTCTGGTATTTTCAAAAGATCAGGAGTTACCGGTACGAACATGTAAGAGCATCATAGATGGGCATCTTATTGTGTCTGGAATTTAAAAGAAAAATTTGTTTCTCTTATTTTTATCTGTAAGCTGCTAGAATTGCAATTTGGTCCTTTTTTATCTGTCTTATACTTAAGCTCAAAAAAGATCTCCATTTATTCAGCAATCAGGATGCTAGATGTTTTCTTGTTGATAAGAGACCCTATATTATGCCTTTTATGTTGGTGAGCCTCAGTTTTTTGTCTGGGATTTCTACTGTTTGTAAATAACATAATTATTATAGTCAAGAGTCTCTCAGGGGTAAGAAAGCACTATCCAAGTCCATGGAGGACTTGGAAAAAAAGACAAAAAATACCTGAATCTGGACTCTTGGTTCTGTGGCCCAGAGCATTAAGAGGGGAGGGAGAATCATTGGTGCAGGATGAGTAATGAAAGCTCTATACCTAAATGAGTGAATCTCTGATTTCTTTTTTCCACATTTCATGGGATAAGTTTTCTGATCATGGTTGGATAAGTGAAAATATTTTTCAGTACATATATCCAATAATACCAATAATTCAGAGACCCCTAGTTTAAAATAACAAGAAAAGTAGATGTCATTAAGAAAACACTATGAAAAATGAGAAAGCCTTTGAAATAAACATTAAGAGAAAATGCTATAGTAAAATGAATGGTTTGGGCCGTTTAAAGAATCACTGAAAAATGTATCAGCAAAAGCAAGTTTAATATACATTTGCAAAAACATAAGAAAGTTTGATGGCAAGGTTCACTCTACTACTTACTACATGGATGTGACATACACAGGAACATCAAATTAGGATCTATTTAGAATAATTTATGCGTACAGTGGGGGTGAAAAAGGAGTAAAGGTTTAAGAGGAAGACTCTCCCTTGAGTCACAAGTTTCAGAGAGAGCCCACTTGTTTTCTGACTCCTGACAGAGTCCGGGTGCAACTGAATCCAAGTCCCAGATTTCATCAACAGTTTATGGCTAAGGATTTCATAGGCAATGGTAAAGAGAGGGGGAGACCCTCCTTTTGGGGCAGTGAAGTTCAGAAAGAATCACTTTGCTTTCTAAACTCCTTCCCAGAGAAGATTATAGTTGTGGCTGGTTCCAATCTTACTCCCAGACTCGGTAAGCAGTTAATATCTAAAGGACTATAGCAGCAGTTTATCACTGTTGAGCAGGTAGCTCAACAGAATTTACTGCAATTATAGCAGTGAATTACTACAATTACTACTACAGGAATTATTACAAGAATTATTAGTACAATTATAATAGTCTTCGCTATATATTTGTCATATTTGTGCTATACTTGCTGTAAGGCATTTAGATCAAGACACACACACACACAGAGAGAGGAGTTATGTACAAATGCATACCTGTGAAAAATTCACCTCAAGTGTTATTGAAATACTCATGGCAAATGCTTCAGTGGGCAAAGGGTGAGCACCAAGAAGTGAGGGTATCAGCCCAGGATCTGTCATCAGCCAACAGTGCTCTGAGTATTGTAAGCTAGAGAGCTGGCAATCTCTGAAAGGCGCCCCACTCAGAGAGAGACAATGGCCACAGCCCACTGCAGTCCAGGAGAGCTCAAAGTATCTCCCTCAGGACTGCTGCTAATAAGGTCTTGGGTTGGTAATTACTGGAGTTTCCAAAGCATTGTTTTCAATGCCATGGAAAATTGTTTTTCAAAATTCTAGCAACATTGATACTCCTCCCCTTGGGCTACAGTTCAGGTAGAGAAAATTCCAAGTTTGTCATAGGATGACTGATTATCCCTGCTCTTTTTCTTGTCCCTAGGAGTTCCTCGTGTGGCCAGTGCCATTCCCACCCTAACTGTGTAATAGTTCATGATGTTTGTCGAGGGACACTTCACCACTCAACTCATTACACAAAGGCCAGTGAGCAGCCTGAGAAATACAGCTTCAGGGAGGCACTGAGCACTTCCTTTGTTACTATTTCCTCACCAGATCATTAAGAATTATTGAAATCTCTGAGAATGTGTTTTATCAGTTTATTTAGTAGTCACAAATGCTTATTTATGAATGATAAGCTAATTTAAGGAAAACACCTACAAGAAAAGCTGTGCTCAAGACTTGAATCTGCAGAAAAATATTTGTTTGTCAAACATGAATGGGCTATGATTAATTTCTTCACTTATACTTTTGGATGGATTAATGATAGGAGAGGGAAGGCAAGTACCGCTGGAACCTAGAACAATTTTGCATGGAAATGTTTTCAGACAATAAAAAACAGGGAAGAAAAAATCTCTGGTACAGCCATTTATCTCATACAAACATTGGAGTAACCTAAGCTCATGCCATGTCACTGTCTAGTCTATTGACTTCTCTGAAAATGTCCTCTCTCAGCTTCTCTTTTTGGACTAATTATCTCGTGTAGTTAGAGCCTAAATATATTTTGACACAGGCATTTGAAATTAATTCTGCTAACTTTTCAATCACATATCATGCAGTCTCCTTCTTCCATCTGTAGTGCTCATGTCATAAACCCTCAATCAAAATGACTGCAGAAGAGCATCTCATAAATTTTCCATTAGTTTTATTCTGGAATAGTAAAAAATTTTAAATTCCAAATACTTGTAGAATAGAAGAACTTCCTTCCCAGATACACAGAGTGTTGGGAAATTTTACTAGAAAGCTACATAGAAATAGCCACAGAGATGGAAAAGTAACAGGTAAAAGGGACTAGAAAGGGATTACAAGATTGTCCTTTTCACTGATGAGGGGATGATGCTCTGGGGTCTGAGGCACGCACTCTCCCTTAGTCACTTGTTGGCTCCTGTGGGTACAGCCACAGCAAAGGGCAGCTCCTCTACTTTTCTGTGCCATAACTTCTTACTCTTCTTAGTCACAAGAAGTAGTGTGTTCTGTACTTAACCTTGTTATTGCTTTCCCAATCTCCATTTGGGAGCTATCTACATCTTTACTAATATTTATTTTAGGCAGGACTTGACAGGCAGTGCTGATATGATACAGTTAGTTAATATATGATACAGGCGGTAAATGATATCAAGAATACAGAGGAGCAGCCTCTAAATGCAAAGTTTCTTCTTGCCCTGAACAAACAAATCACCAATTCCTGTGTTTTTCCCTTGCAAAAGCCATCATTTTCATTATCACAGAACTCTTCAACTGAATGAAGGCACTTGGAAGCTGGGCTTGGGGTGCGAACCCTAAAGATACTAGGAGCGATTCAGTTTGCAGAGATACTGAGTATTGGGATCATTTTTCATTTCAAGTGCATCTAAATGTGTCACTGACAATGTAAGACTGACTTTATAGCTACTGAACATTACTAATAGCACTGCTTGTGTTTTCATTTAGTATTGCTAAAGCCAGGTACTTTGGGGAAAGGATGAACCTCATGGAACTTCATGAAATAAAACCTTCCCACTTTGTCAGAGGCATCCAAAGTCTTTAAAGACTTGTATTTTCTCTGTTACATTTATTACTGAGAATTTGAACAAAACTGTTCTCAGTATCAGGATAAACTATCTTTACTGCCTATAATACTGGAAGACAGTATCCCCTTGGTTAAAATGTTCTTAAAGAGAATGAAATGTTGGACCACTTTGTCTTCTACTACAGTTCCATATAATTACCTTGAGGCAATTTGTTTACATACAGCCAAATAAAACACAATTTGTGCAGTAAAACAGCACGCTGTCTTGGATGAACTGTACATTTCTGCTCCTGGCAGTTTTCCTTAATGCTCTGGAAGTCCGAAGAATACCTAAGCATAAAATATGTGGCACTTAGAAATAGTGTAATTCAAAATATTAATTACTTAATTTAAGAGCTGGATCCAAATGTGACTAAAGCCATTGGGAATTTCCCAAATTAGATTAATAAGGTTTGAATTAGTTTCTAATTTAGTCTCTGATAAATAATGGGGGTCTTCTCTTATTATATTTTCCTGTTTCCTCCTGACTCCTCTTTTTCTTGTCCACACAAAAGACAACAATAAGACAGTGCACTTTATACTTACTATTCATTAGGGAAAAAAAATAGTAAGGCTTTATTTGAAAGTAGGTTTTCATGGTAAAATATGAGAGCTATATAATATATATCCTCTAAAAGTCATATATCTCAAAATCCTATTTAATATTAGAAAGCTTATCAGGTATTTATAATTTGTGACAAAATATTTCGAAAAAGTATCTCAACAGATAGTAACTTTAGAATGATAATGAACTTTGTTCATTAAAGAAATTGATTTCCACCAAAATTTCTTGTGATAATTTGAAAAAAAATATATAGTTCTCCTAATAAAGAGTCATGATAACTATTTTTAAAAGTCTAGAGAAGGCGCTGTGGTACCCAACATGAGTATTTAACTTGTGCCTCTAATAATAATTCAAAATATTACCTACTTACTGCAAGTGTAACAGTCTATTGCCAGCCCTGTCTTGGTTTTTTGACATGTAGGTAGAAAGGCATTACCTTTCCCTGGAGGGTAATGGAAGAGCTGCTGAGACCAATCTTTCAACAACTCGATTCATAACCTGCTGCAGCCTTGCAGGGTTCTGTATCAAGAGGAATATGGGGAAGGTACAGAAGGTCCCTTTTCTGTTTTGGGGAAAGCAGTCAGCATTGTGAGGGTTGAAGATGAGAGCACATTGCTTACATCTACTGCTGATTCATGAATTATAAGTTTATGAGAACTTCCGGATGATTTGGTCGGGATTTTTTTTCTTTTTTAAGACCACATGCCACTTAAATAGATTAATTATAGTACATAACTCCTGGGGTACAGTTATTTCATGCTTCAATTGCAAAGTAGTGGTCCTTGTGGATAAAAGAGGCTTCACAAATCCAGTTTATATTTAATATTGAATATTACCTCTTCTACATATTAATATCATTATTTTGAGGTAATCCCAATTACACATTTTCAAAAGGTGACTGATAAAAGGAGCCTATCACCTTCCTTCGTATTAATTTCAGTGCTTAAACACTCTTGTGGGTTAGGCTTTTTAATTTCATTTGGCTTCCCTGATGACTAGCAGCTGCCTCTTGTTTTCCCTTTCTTCAAAGATACATGAGCGAGTCTGGATGCTTATTAGGATGCACGGGCTGACAGGTTGGCCTGTGAAACCCTGGCTTCAAAAGGTGTTCTCAGGAAAGTATGGTACTGGGCACAGATGGTATCTATCAAGACTCCCCTTGTGGCAAGAGTGGGATTTGTAGGTTCTCAGGCTGTAATACATTTCCACTTTTTTCAACACTGTCTTCTAAACCAGGAAACAAGTTTTGATGATGAATTTTTGAATTTTTTTTTTGACCAGTATGTAAAAGAACGTAGTAAACTCTTGTTCCTTAATGACTGCTAGGATTGCCTAATAAATCTAGAGGCTAAATGAAGAGGTTTTCCCTGGATAACCCTTACAACTCTTTCCTGAAACAAACCACAGACAGTTTTAATTAGAGAGATGGAGACAAGAAAGCAAGGCAGAAAAGACAAGAGAAACCAGAATAATAAAATTAGGGTGCATAGGGATGTAGATTTATGTTGTAATATGAATCTTTTCAAAAGCACATGAAGTTATATATTAAAGTGAATTATGTCATTAAAAAAGTAGAGCTAAGTATAGTAAAATCTAGGGTCTTGAAGCACAAAAAATCATATTACTAGAAATTCATATTACTAGAAACAGATGCTTCCTATACAGAGACATAAACATAGAGGAAACATTAATATTAAAATCAAACAGAGGGAAGTATAAATAAAGATTATTTGAAATAAACAAAGAGTAACTCCACTTTAAGAAGACTTAAAGAAAAAAAAAGACTTAGAAAGTAAGACTCAAGAAAACGTGTTTCAGATATTACTACTTCAGAAAAAGCTAAGCAAAGAAAAAGAGAATAATTAAGTCTCTAAATTCCACTGAATTTTAATGAAAGAAAAAAGTTAACTTCAAACCTCATACATCATGCTATGAAGCAGAGCAAAATGATACCTAAGATGAAGTCAAAAAAGAGAACACTACATCTCAAAAACTCAGGAGAAAGTAAAATTCTTTATCTTAAAGTAAAACATCTATGACCATTGTTAGGTGTCCAGAACTGGAGTGGCTGAATTGATATGGAAAGATCTTAAAATGTCATGTAGAAGCTAAAATGGATCAATACTCAAACATATTTTATTCTCTCTACCACGTTATAAGTTTATAAAAATGCACTAGAGATCACCGCCTTTCTAGGCCATGCATTCAAAGTAGTCTTTGCTGTTAAATTTTACCAAGAGCTTCCTGTACAAAAAACCAAAACCACCCAGTTTTAAAAAGGATAGATAATTTAGCCATCAAAGCTCAAGGAAATAAGTGTCTCTACTTCATGTCCCTTAATGAGACAGTGTGCTGGATTGAAAACTGGCAATCTGCATTGTGTTCGTAATTGGTTTTATTGTTAAAAATACCTTTGGCTTATCTTACAAATATTTATGCCTCACTTTATAAGCCTATTTATATGCTGTATAAACTACCTGTATGTTCCTTTCCTGTGTGCTCTTTGGTAATGAAGTAGATGGCATTTTCTTCTTCCCTGAAATGTCCTTTGTGGTCCTTTACTGCATGTCTTGTAACTCCTCAAAATAATTTAAAGTTCAGACAGTAAAACAGCAGACTATATTCCACCACCTACTAAGGTTGCTACATATAGCAATAATTTCACAGCAATTAGGGAGTTTTATAAAAAGTTGCTTCTGTTAAAACTGATATGCAATGACACACTCTTCACCCTCCCTTCCCTCCTCTAACTTCCACGTATCAGAGACATCCATCAAGTCTGAGACAATCCATCAGTTCAGAGACCAAATAAAACAATTTTCTGCCTCCACCAAAAGTTATATGAGCAACTGACTACGCAAAAAGCTTCAGATTAAAATCATGAGTCTTAAGCAAGGTCCTGTATGGTATCTCACAGCCTGAGTAATCCCCAGAGCTCACAAAATTTCCACAGATAAAAATTTATTTTCACCTGAGATCAATGAAAATGCATTTTTTTTTCTTATGCTTGGTATTTTACATAATGCAATTCTACCTGTATTTGCAAAGAAAGCTGAAAACCTGACTGATTTAAAAGATGCAAATCTTTAGATTTTTGAAACACTATCAGCAGATTTGCTAGTAAACACATGACTGTGTGAGGGAGAAAGAAAAATCATTAAATTAAATAAATAACCCTACCTAGCATTAGAATGTAATATTACTAAAAATAATACTTTTATTTCCTTGGCTGCACAACAGCATACAGCAAGACCGTGAGATATAGTTTCCCGAATGTTATATATTAAATGAGTTTTTAATTAGTTGTAATGCAACCAATGGTTTTAGATGTGATTAACACTGTAGAAATGGGTTTTGCTCAGAATCTATTATTTATATGTTCAGCAAAGGCAGACTACTTTTAATTCTACTTCAGAGTCTCATAAATATTGAAATTCTGTAGTTGGAATCACAGAAAAATTTATTATTTTCTTTAGAGAAGGTACCTATTTTAATGAAGTCAATCAGAGCCTATTATGCAGACAATAGATGCATTTGAAAATATTTTCCTCCTAGCTGGTAGAGGGTAACATTTTAACATGATATTTAATTTTATATCACTTTTATTCTTTTCAGCCCTGAAACACTGAGCAGAAATCCACCTACTTTCATCCTTCCCATAAAACTTACATTTACATTTTGATAAGGGATTTTCCTTCTGAAAAACTGCATAGAGCACTAATAATGCCTTTTAATAGCCTAACAAAAGTTGTAGTAAAGCTGAAAAGCGAAACATAGTTTTGGACATGGTAAATGCTATTTGTTTATAGGAAACGAGCGTTTATTGGTAACTGATCTAATTCACTAAGATTTTACTCAGCTGAGATAAAAACAAGCATCCCAAGATCTTGGTTCTTTTACCTGAGTCTGAAAAGATTTAAATCTTCACGTTTCACTTTTGGGGACATATGTGGAAACTGAGCTGGGAAGGAAAGGAAGGAAAAAAGGGAGATACTCTCTCATTCATTTCTAAAAAGCAGCAACAGAACAAGGCAGGAGGAGCAGATCAGATCCCTGCCCCAAAGATTGCATACTGTGTTTGGCCATTATGCTACTTATTAGGCAACCATATCACAAAATAACTGTTCTTCAAGTGCTAAACTAGCCTGACCACATGAGTTAGTGTACAGCTGAAAAATAAAGGAAAAGCTGAGGTGGCCCTTGAACTTCCTTTTTTTCTGCTGTTATATGGAGTAGCAATTAATTAATTAATGGGAAAGGCAATTTCTACAGTGTTGAGCACACCTACCAGTTTGACATCTAAATGCTGGCAAATAGTGGTAAGCCTCACCTGAAGACCTTTGGATATCTTTGTGTCTCCTCATTCCAGGATGGTGGCTGTTCAATGGGGGCCTGGAAAACTCTACTCATGACATCTTCAGCACTTAGAGTTAGGCATGACCATAAGAATCACTGTCAATTATTGGTGCCTATATGCCAGGTGCATCTAAGTCAGTTGGATCTAATGATTTCCCTACTGGAAAACTTACTGACATTTCACTTTCTTATGAGCTGCTTTACTAACACCGAATTCAATTGTAAGTGGTATTGAAAATCTGTTATTTTGCAGCAATTTTTTCAGTAACATACTCCATCTGCTTAATAGATATTGGTAAACAGCACTCATTTTGGACTTGTTTGTTTGGACCAACATTTTGTCCTGCAGGAATGAGAATGCCTCAGGTTTTCTATTCCCTTCCCTCAGGTGAGAAAGAAGCATAATTTCTTAGTTGTCCAAAGACACATACACTGACACAGATCTTTCAATAGCTCCAAGTGTGTTTGCCTGGCAGAAAGGAGGGAATAAACATACTGTGCTCTTAATTTCTCTCTTTTGCTATCTTCAGTTTCCCAGCAGCCTGTCCTTGTCTGTACACTGTGGAGGCAAAGAGCAAGCATTTTGGTTCGACTTTCATCTACGCTTTCGCTGTTCCCTTTGTTTGGGTGGATGAGAATGACTATGTAATTCAGTGAGGATCAGATGCTTGTGGTGTCACTGCAGCATTCAGAGAAATGAACCAAGTGGTGCCTCCGAGCTGTTATTAGAATTTCTCATGCCAAAACCACATTACAAAGGTAGTGAGTGTAGGGCTGAATGGAGCAAGTGCAAGCTGCTCATGATGTTATCCAAATAATAAGACAAGATGCCTAAATGTGATGCTAATTTAAAATCTTAGAAGCGTCAACTATTTTTCTTTAAGCCTCCCTCTGTTTGTTGGTTTTCTTTCCAAAATCACTTCTTTGCCTGTGTGACAAGACCTATTGAATTGATTACTCTCTGACAGCAGAGTGACAACTTGCCAGTCAGGCAGCCGCAAGTGATTAACTGACCCTTTTGTCATTCCTGGCATCTGACTTGAAGATATTCAGGCACTAGGTTTTGATGAGACTTCAGGAAGGTGCAGACTCCAAGCCTGACACATTAAATATGCCATCTCTCATCCAAAATAGATGGAAACAGGAGCTTTTGCTAAGGCACTGGTTTTCACAGCTGGCAAACAAACTAAATAGTTTGTTTGACAGCTGTGAAACTCTGTCTCAATGGAAGAGAAGTGTGTGTCAGGTTATTATTTAACATAGCTATTTTCCTTTCTTTTCACAAATAAGAGGTAAATGATTGAAAGAACAAACAGCCTGGGCTAGTTTTGTTTTATAAGGTTTTCTAATGAGCAAGACAGTGAGATTTGGCTTTTTAGTTTGAATTGGTTTTAAATAAAAATCAAGGGCCAATCAGCATAGGTATGTCAACATTTGACAAGAGACATGTAATTATCCATGTAGACCATATGCACCTACTCAAAATATCAGTTAATTATTCCACAGTTTTCAAAGTGTTTTCTTACTGGAGTGACAACCTCATAGGTTCAGGTACTGATGGAAACATAAATTACCGGTTATCAAGATTGGTTGGACTTTCCTTGATCTCTGCCTGGCTGATGAACCTTTCTTACTTCTGACTCATCTGGCTCATTTTACTTATTAATGTGAAATGAATTTATTATTTTAAATAAACAGAGAAAATGGAATCCTGAAAAGAACATTTGTTTTCTTGTTTCAGAAAGTGCTGAAGAGTGCTGAAATCCACAACTAAATTATTTTTCGCACTATGTCATTTGTGAAGAGGTACCTAAAAGAAAAAAAGGTTTATTCTATAAATTACTTCTCTTTTAAAATTCATAAATGTCAAAACAAAACCAGATTTAATAACTTGAATCTGAGTTACTATTAGGAATTTTCAATACATAGGCTCTTTCTGTTATATCAGAGGTAACAGTTGCTTACTGTTACTCAAGAAGTTTGAGATTAAAATTTCACACCTTTAAAACAATGAGTTTTAGACAATATTTTCAAACCACAGAAGCTATTCTGGGAGATATTTAGGGATATATTGATGCCTTCAAAATAATAAAAAGAAACAGATGTTATCACAATTCTTGTGAATAAATCAGTATACATTACATGAGAAACTTCCAGTAACTGGCTTTTTTCAGCAAGACGTTATTGGAAGGAGGTCTTCTTTATGGTGCTGAAGCTAAATCTCAAGATTTTCTGTAGAAGAATAGATTCAATCTACATTAAAAAAAATAGAAGTTTCTAACGAACTAATTTGAAATATGTCTGGGAAAATATATTAAGTCATACACTTAAAAATATGATTAATTTTAGGCATTAGCAATAACATCAGGAAACACAAGTTCTCCATAGCTCAGGCTTGTTAGCATACTGGAACAGAAATATCCATACAGGATGCTGTAGAGTTCTGTCACATAAGAATTTACCTGGTATCTCACCTAATTTCTGCCTTCGTTTCTTGAGTGTCCTAACTGGCTACTTTAAGAGGTGATGATTCCTAGATTAGTGGGTTTGACTTTGCTTCTATCTCTGACTTTTGTCTACATTAGGTATAATCCAAAGTCAGTCTGCATCCTTGTGGTTAAGGTTGAGTTTTTTTCAAACACATCCAAAGTCCTTACAGTATAAAAGGCCCCAATATTGTTAACAAATAAATGAAAAAGCTCTTATACACTAACCATAGCTGCTAGTGGGGCTACAAACCACTATGATTAGCTAGGAGAATTGGTTTTGGTTTAGCTCATATCCAGAGCTGAGCTTGAGATGCCTGTTTTAGCAGAAGCTGAAGAGAATCTCTCTACAGCCCCTCAGTTCACAAGCTGTTATTTCATTCCCAGCTGTTTGTATTTCTTTTGTCTCCAGATTTTGAGTTTTCACATCAGCTCCTGATTTTAGAGAATTTCATCCCAATAGGTAAGCTGGAATGCTTTCTGTCTAAACACATTCAATGATCTACACCTGTGCTGATGCTGCAGGTTAAAATCATTTAAGTGGAATTAAGGTTTCGTCCCCTGAGTTTTACACATAAAATTTTTCCTTTTTGCATCTAGTGGCTCATAAACTGTAAGTAACAAAATATAGTTAGTGACTTCTAAGCACAAAAAAGTCAATATACTCAGTGTATGAATAATGTAAGCATAAAATTCCATATTAAATTATCTTACAAGCAGAATCTAAACACTCTTTGAAAAACTTAAAATCTCTCCCTTGGGTATGTGTGTAACATGTGTGTAGCCTAAACTCTATCACTGTTACCTCTTGTCTTCCTTTTGTGTGTCACATCAGCTCATGAGTTAGTTCTCTTGTCCCACACACCTCCATGAAGCGCCACAATCCCTCTATGAAACGGAATGGCCGGGGAGCACACTTAGAGGATGCAACTTCAAATTGAATAAAACCTTACTGCAATACAAGAACCACAACTGGGATTTAATTAAGCCTGAATTTCAAACATAATTTTTAAGAGCTGGCTTCAATACCAATGGCCTGCCAAGAATACAGACTTAGAATAGAAGCACAAAAAATGGGATGGGAGGGTCCCGGCTGGGTTTCTTTCCTTAGTAGAATGAGTCCAGAAATTCTAGAGATGAAGTAACCTGTAATAAATGATTTGGCATGTAGACAGTGGGTCATGTAAGCTTTTCTGCTGTGCTGCGAGAAAGCACATGAAAATTATATAAAGTAGATGTTGCCACTTCCCAGTGATCCCCCCCTTGAAATTCCACGCACAGAAGTCAGCATATCAGTAGGAGGTACCAAATAAATGAAGGTCAGGAGTGTGTAGCCGTAATTTTTTTACAGAGGACTGAAATTATGTACATTACAACACTGTTCAGAATATATTGAAAGTAGAAACATCTGGGTCAGTGGTAAGTTTTGAGCAAGTTGACGAGATAGGATGGAAATTGCTGTGCTGAGCTGTGAAGGTAGAGCTTTAATCCTGAGGAAAGCAAATGGAGAAAAGCTGGTATTCTGGTGAGGCTTATGAAAGAATTCAATATGTTATAGAAGTCTTAATAATACATTAGGTAGCAGGGATGGACTGTCAAAGCTGGACATATATCAAGGCTCTTTCAGAAGTGAATTTTCTTCAACTCCTGGCATGAGGAAAGAAGGAAACAAGCATTAGCCAGTTCTTTGTGTCATGTGAGAAGATGTCCTGATTCTTCAACTTAGACACCCCCATTATGCTTTCTATAAAGTCTAAAATTATAACCCTCAAAATATTGTAAAATAGTTATTTGGAATGACTATGGAGATCGTCTTTCTGGAAACCTCACTGTACTTCATGGTAGAAACAAGTAATACAGAATCAGCTGCATATCACGAAGAGCAAGAATATATCCTTAACAGGAAGTCATCAGCAGGGACTCAGGAATCATGCCTTCTTCTTTAGCTATAGTTTATTAAATTTTTTTTCTGAAAAAGGTTACGTCCAAAAATTTAGTATTTTTCAGTTGAATTTCTAGAATATGCATTATAAAGTGGCTTAGATCACCAGATGGTCTTTATAGATACTGAGCTCAAAAACTAGAAGGGATTTTAATACAGTAACTCTATATTCAACCACTGAAATACTATAGAAAGAATAAAGAAAAAGGAGACAGCCCACCCAGTTCCCCAGGTAGGAGGTGGAAACTTCTGTCTCAGAATCAGGAGCATCCCCTGTAACAAATTTCCCAATAACCTCAGCAGTAGCCCAACCTTGAACTTGAGTTCTGCTGAGCTTGGCAAGCATTTACACTCCTTCTCCCTGCTGTTTGCATTAAACATCCATTACAGCATTCAGTTGTACTTGACAAAACCATGTATCATTTTGGTCCATGGCCAGTGTTCTGTTCTAGCAGGTCCACAGAAACTTTAAAAAGTAGTACTGGAAAAGAACAGTTCGTCATCCTTTTCCATCCCTTTTCTTTAGCCAGACCATATTTAAGTGCTCTTTACTATTGTTTTTTTAAGCTGTTCTCAAGCACTTCAGATGATTTCTATAGGATCCAAAGGAATTTGTTCTAGTGCATTACTACCTTTATCATTAGAAAGGTTTTCCTGACATCTAAACTGAATATTTCTTGCTAATAACAATATTTCTTGTTCTGTGTATGATAAAGAACAAACTGTTCCCTTCCTCTCTGCAGCAGTATTTTACATTCCTAAGGGCTACTGTCACTCGCCTCTACAACCTTATGTCTCCTAGATTTTAAAGAACCCTCTGTAACATTTTTTTTGTTAGTTTTGATGTTTTCTAAACCTTTAATCATTCACTGGATTTTTCCCAATTGATCAACATCTTTCATGAATCATGATGTCTAAAGTTGAACATTGACCTTAAGATATAGCTAGACTACATCTTATATGTGCTTTTGCTCCATTTATATGCCCTTTCCAAAAATGTCATTGTTTGAGTCAGAGTCATGTTGTAATCTATTTTACCTCAAGGACTTTTTCTGTAACACTGCTACCAAATGAGACATTTCATAGCTTGTAGTTATGCTACTGATTTCTCATATCAAAATAGAAAACGTTATATTTATCTTTACCGAGATCAATCTTATTTTTTCATACCTTTTTCTAGTTTATCAAGATCCAAATCTGTTCTACTCCATTAAACCTTTCTCTTAAAATTTCATTTGGCTTAACTACAAGTATCATTACAGTATCACCCACCTGTAGTCTGGATCAGGTGCTATTTAGGAAGGCACTTTGAATCAGTTTTAAGATCTATAATACGGTCATGTGTTTTAATATGTATAGAATTAGGAATTTTTTTTTTAATATATTCAGGTACCTCAGTGGCAAATCTCTGTCTGTTGGACTCCGATGATAAATTAGTTAAATTTTAAATTAATCTGTATTATAGGCAACAAGAATTAAGAGTTAGTAACTTACTTCCAGGAAATGCTCTGAATATTGCTATCATTAATGAAATATTAGCTTTTCATTTTGAAGTTAATGGAACATTTTACTTACATGCTAAATGCATTCCCAGAAATAAGGTATAAATACTGTTGGACACTCAGATAAATACTGCTGCTGTTCTCTTAGCATATGGTTTTTTCCCGCTTATCCCAGAGAAACCTAAGATACATAGGCCCAATACATGACATAAACCCAAAAATATTCTACTGGAGGATCAGGGCCATTTACATCATTCTGAAAGGTACGTGCTGCTTACTTAAAGGAGAACTGGAAGCAAACCCAGGAAATCAATAACTGCAGTTACCAGAGAAAGTCTGGGTTAAGTAAAGTTTGATTCCAGCCTCTCCAAAATTACTGTCCTCATAGGACACACAGAAGATTCTGAAAGTTTTTGCAAATCAAAAATTGAGCTTAGGAATAACTAGCAACATACTATTGCCACCATATTCAATCTACAACAGTCACAATATATGTAGAAGGAGATTTTATCTGTCCATGTTTCAAAAAACTGATACAACCTGAAATAATCCTTCAAAGAAAGAAAGAGCTTAGTGTTGGAGACATCCATAGGCTGCATTCAGCTAAAGGAAAGGTGTATACAGGTCATTCATTTTTGGAACTGAAAAAATTGTTTGGCATTCATGAGGAAATTCAGTTGTAAACAAAGTATGACTGTAATTTCATTTCAATCTTCTCCTGTTGTAAGGTAAAAAGAAAGGGCTGATTTTTAGGTAAGATGCCAGAGGTTGTTGATTAAGCCAGTCGTGAAATAGTAACAGTACTTCATTTCAAGACAGTACTTCAATTTCATTTAGCTGTAATTCTCAGTACCTAAATTTCACATAAAAGAGATCTGTTACCCTTTCTATGACATATTTCATAGCACTTGCCACACAAGTCGCTCCAAACCCCCATCATCCCCACATCACCATTGGCCAGTCAGAGCTCAAATCAGTCCAACAGTTTAATTACCTCGGTAGCCTCATCTCCTCAGATGGTAAGATCGACGGAGAGATAGACAACAGGTTAGCTAAGGCATACAGTGCTTTTGGAAAACTCCACAAAAGAGTATGGCGTAATAAACACTTGAAGAAAAACACCAAGATCAGTGTTTACAAAGCCAT